>NC_065533.1:60883061-61183061 GCF_020184175.1 Aphis gossypii
TTTTCGTGTTGAGGTCCGATCGAGGAATTATTTATATTGCATTTTCAATTGTTCATCATTACACTTGGCACGCATATCATTTTAAATTTAACATAAAAATTATTATTTATTACTATTAATTTTGAAAAAAAAATTTTTTAATTTTTTTTTTTTACCAAGTTCTACGTTAAAAGAGGATCCGAAATCCGCTCCATTGTCAGAAATCAGTGCAAGGAAGCTCGATGGACTTAGCCCTCTTGAAATCCTTGTAAACTCCCCTAAGATGAATACAAATTTAATTTTATTATTTCCTTTTATAAATATTTAATAAAAATATCCATAGAAATGTACTTTAATATATTATATTGAATATAATCTTAATAAAAATTAGTAAATAAAAATTTCTTAATTTCCAAGAACCACTTGAGGAAATGGCATTCACCGCGAGTTAAAAAAAAAAAAAACTGAAAACTTGCTTCAATTGCAACATAGCTGCGGTGACTGTATAAAAAACAAATAAAAAATAAATACCTACAGTTAAATATGTATAGGTACCTATAAATAATTTAAAATAATTTATATTAATTATCTTATATTAAACGTGTTTTCGACTGTCAGCATTTTTATCTAATCTATAATTTACAGAAACAATTACAGTGCCTTTAACCAAAACATATTTAATATGACGTATTAATTCATCATTTTTAACTATTTTAAACTATTGTTTAAGCATACATAAGTACATTAAAACGATTTTTTCTCTCTAATATCCCCGAACTTTATTGTTACACAGCATTACAGTGTGTTCGCACAATATGTTACCTAAACGACAACGACGTGCTTTTGATTTCGACTGAATAATAATAATAACAATAATAAAACATTATGACGTACGTGATTATATAAATTATTGGGACTGTACGACGAGTGGTGGGTGTAAGTATGCAACCAACAATAATGACAAAAACCTATGAACAAAATTCTGTCCGGCGACGAGAAGTGTATAATATTACCCTACACAATACACACATAAATATTATATAGAATATGTATAACTCCGTCTGCATTTTTCCCAGTTTCTATAGATGAAATATAAATATGTGCATAACACTAGTGATTCGCTAAGTTCACTTCTATTTTTCATTTAATACCTAATAAATTTATTTAAATTCTGATTTTTGATTTAAGATTGTCACGTGTCAATAAAAATATATACCTATTTTTCTCAAACTAATACCACCTATAGTTATGTTTTCATTTTTTTTTGTAAATGGGTTAGACCTGCGGGTTTATTGTGCATATCGTCCTGTTACTTATCTATCTGGTGTGAATCATTATCAGAAATGTTCAATATAATATCGTGTCCCATTAATGTTGCAAAATCATGTCACAAACTCTCATAGTGTCGAAAAGTACACTATACTACTATGCTGTCCAGGTATAATTTATATAGAATATAGTTGTAATAACATAGGCACGCATTAAATATGAATATCACTTCTGTTCATAGTCTGAAGACAAAAAAAAAAAAAATAAATAAATAAATAAATAAAAATTTAATTTTGACACATCGAGTGCGTAATCGTTAAAATCGTTAATAATTTCTCCAATTATTTTTCGCGTTGAGCAGATGATAACAAACAATTATTAGCTGCTCAGTGGAAAATTCTATACATAGGTACTCGAACGTTGAAAGTTTTCGTTCTCATTCAATGAATCGCGCGAACAATTCATAGTAAAATCGTATAGGTTTACAATGGAGGCCGCCATGTAGAAACGCGTTTCGAGCTTACAATTTTATCGTTACCACGAGAAGATTATTTAACGAACATCTTATGTATGTGTATTATACACTAGTTAGCAGCAAAACATGTTTTCTCGGGTAATATTATTATAAGCAGAAAGAATCTGAATAAAAATGTTTATAAATATTTTCTAGAAATATATATATTTTAACGACGGACACAGTAAACTTTTATTAGATAATATTATGTGGGAGTGACGTTGAACAAACTGATACAATGCCATATTATTGTGTTGATAAATAAAAAATGCATTTTATGATGACTGAAAGTATACCGTTACACATTTTTAAACCTGTTGTATTTTTACACTTAAGCTACGCGTAATACGGAATGTATATAAAATGTCCCAAAGGAGTACTTATTTTCCGAGCTAAACTATACACAATATATAAAGCGGCAGACTTTAAAACATATTGCGTGACATTGTGTGTACACATTTCTCCAAACGTTTAATTGTCCAAAAATGTATTCAAGTAAATTAATACATTTTTTTTTTCAAAAAGAATACGCGGAATAAATTAAATAAACGCAATAATACTTCCAAAGTTATTTACCATACTTTTAAATGAAGTAAGTATCTACGTATTTAATTTATAACTACGCAAAACAATATAATAGAGATGCAGTCAATTGACACGAGTATAATAATATTATGGCGTAGGTACTTATTCCATTGACGTTTTTTAAACGAGCTAATATTCAAAATTGCATTTTCAAACGGACGATGGTAGTCGGTATAGTCACATAAATATTCTATAAATACGAAAAATCAACAACCAAGACCAAATATCACATAATAATATTATATATACATATATTTATATATATATAATATCGTATATACATTATACATTTATATATATAATTATATATTGTATATAAATAGCAACAAGTAAATACAACTGCGGTTTATTTTCTGTTTCGTGGAATTTATGTTTTTTAATAATATGTTTAAAATGTATCATTATTCTTTTGTAGAATTTACATTATTTGTTTTCTAATTCCTATATCGAGCCAGTGGTTTTATTAACTTATTAATTTAATTTCGAGACATTGCACTCGATGAATACAGTTGCCAGTATATTATTATTATGTTCTACGAACAAAGCTTTAAATCTGTCTTTTGCTTTTATTTCAATTGTCGCCACATCACATTTTGAATATTCTTTCTGCGACTATACACAGAAATATACGATTTTATTATAAGTATCTGTTGTCGTCGTTTTTCGATTTTCGTGTGAATAACTATTATTATTGTTAAATGTAGAACGATAAACATTTTCACACAGCGTTCTAATTATAATAAATTTAATTGTAAGCATACGGAGAGAATTATTTTTATCTTATAACATCACTGTCATAATAAGCCAGAGAAAGTAATTGCATAAATTATATTATTATTAAACTATTATCCGATCAAGTTAATTTGTATGTATTCGATTAAATTACAATAACTGGTAATCATATAATTTAAATCAATTATTATTATTATATATCATCATTATTTTTATTTTTAAAAATAAGGCTTCAACATCATAGGTTATTAGCCTAACGTAATTTAGATTTAAATATTATAAATTATAAATTAAAAGAAGAAGAAAAAAACTCTGATTAAGGAAAAATATTTTTTACAATGTTAAAGTTTATTTATGAAATTAATTTGGTTAGAAATGTGGTAATTTTACTGGTATTGTTTTCGTTGAGGGCTTCTTCCATGGTATAGTGAATTTGTTTCTTATGTCACGGTACTTTGTGAAAACTTGGATGATGCGATGAACAAAAAAAAAAAATATTATTTTGGTACCTATTTTATTCATGGAATGATTAGTGTAGCAACCTCATACATTTATTAAGATACGCAAAACAATAAAAATATAAAATATTTCACGATTAACATCGTGCGTTTTGGTGTTATAATTTGTAAATATTTTTCTCTTTAACGTTATAAATTATTACATTTTTAAACATTTTATAAGAAATTAATATATTAAATTTTAATCTTGAAAAGTGGAAAAATTTAAAGATTTTATAAATTATATCGCTGTTTTTATTGTTTCTAATAATAATATAAGTATAACTGAAATTTCTTTACTCGTTCCGTTTATGTATTCGATTTTCTCAGTAAAATAAAGTAAATGCATTGTGATATTTTTTTTTTATTTCATTTAAAAAATTATTAACAGTTTAAATTGTAGTCGCTATAGTATAGAGCGTAATAATAGTGAGTTTTATAAGATAATAGAAAGATATTATGCAATATGGAAAGAATAAAAACTCACGGACACTCAATAGCGTTGCTCGACCAAGAATTTAATTTAGTTATTATTTATATTTTTTTTTTTGTATCTTTTAAAGCTTTAGGGCAATTTCTTTTGGGTATTGTAAGGAAATTACCAGGGAGTGAAATGAAGAACAGTTGTTTGATTAATGGATTTTAATTATGGTGATTTAAATTAATATGGAAGTTAGAATAGTATAATTAAGCTAACTGATTAAGATTTAAAGGTAGGAATTATCAAATCTTAATAAATGTTTTTGTCGATTAGATATCAAGGATAGGATGTTATTTCTCACAAGATCGATTAAAACACCCGACGAGTATCGGAGTATTATTAGTATTGGGGGTCCTCACCTAACCCCATAATTGAATTACATATGTCCAGACTAGTCGAATACTTAATTTGTATATGGCGAGTTTATCGGAAAAAGAGAATTGGAATTTCAAAAGAGTTGCAGTCTAGAGTTAGTTGTTTGTACGCTTAAGTTTTATTTTTAGCTGTGTGCTCCAGGTGAGTCGCTTATTCGTTTATCTATAGTTAAACCAAGATATTTAATTTAATTTGATGTTGGAATTTTCAAACAATCGTTCAACGTAACGGATGGCGAGATAATAAATTTGAAATTCTTAACTAATTAAAATAAATTTAGTAGCGATCTTTTCATAGAACACTCGATATTCATTAATCTATTCACTAATCTGTTCATTAATGAGAGCTTTGCAGTAGACAACAGCGGTGTGCTGTACTTTTCTTTATACTTTCGAGAATAACGGAATCTAAGACGCCGCACACCACCCACCATAAATAATAATCTATAAATATATATATACGAAAATTAATATTTCTTTCTTTCTTTGTCCACTGTATTATAGTCTTTATAGTTTCAAAAACTATTGTAGAATTGTTTTTAATAAAATATATATCAATAGAATTTTTGAGACCAGGTTTTAAGGTTTAACACATAATAAAACATAATTGCACGTTCCTTTTATAACTACAAAAGAATGTGTATATTTTTAATTTATTTTTCACTGGACCACTCAAGAATACTATACTTGACATCACCCTCAATGTGGACGATTGGTGAAAATATTTCGCTATAAAACGTAAAATAAAAAAAAAAATATTAGGTATACAGTTTAAAATGTTAAATAATGTGGAAAGTGCAGTTTTAATAATTTAGTATGTGAATCAGTAATATAGTTGTATCTTTTTGATCGTAATTAACTGCACGAGTATTCTATTTAATGTAAATATCAATTATTTATAAATACGTATTGTAATAATAGTTACGTCTTACGTGACAACCTAGTGAAAAGCTCGTGGGCCTCTCAACGATCATTTTACAACTTCTGCACCTTTAATTCGCTTTAACTATTTGGGCGGTAGGTCATCAAAATATCAATAAAATTATTTATTAGCTTAGGAAAAATAGTTAACCTGAACGAATGTGTAGGCGCAATGATATTATAACCTAACCTACGCAACTGTTTTACACCGGAATGTTCGCAATCGCTCTGTATTTGATATATTATTTAAAATTGTCTAACTGTCACATTTGTTAGTATATTATTCCGTACGCGTGGGCGTAGAGTAAAACTCGGATCATGTGCTAGCTAGAGCCCTATTATATAATATGTGGTGTATATTATACGAGTATTTTTTTTTTACAAAAAGTATGATAATAATCATACCGTCTCGCTCTACGGCCAAATATACTTGCACAGTATACGTGTGCAGAAGTAGTTTCGTTTTATGGTTCGGTCCGTGTACTACTGATACCGACTAGGTTATAGGTACGGTAAAATAATATTATAATACAATTTCGTATAAATATTATATTCGGTACAACCATACGCGTCTGGTCTAATTTAACATCCGCTGATGTACGCCATACACTCCGTACGCATACTTATACAAAACTGAGGTATATACAGAAAAAATTTTATAGTTGCTATACCATCATAATATCAAACGTATCTGTTATTCTTTGAATAATATTAATTTGAGAGGTGGTTTTTCGTCATACGCGGTAAGGCTTTCTTTAATATTGAAAACAATAACCAACCCGCATAGTGTTTTTCAATTATTTTTTACGTACATAAAGTTTAGTTGTTATTATAATTTGAGGGGGGAAATCAACCGTTTTTTCCAACCCTCTCCATTCGAACGTTATATGTGCACTTAATGTATGATTGTAACGGTGCGGTATGGCGTAAAATGGAAAATGTCCGCAAACGATCTATTTTTTGTTTTTTTTTACACACGCCGACAACAATAGCGACATTGAAAAGTTAAAATGTTTCTATGACAATTAACTGCAATAATCATAATGTAGATATATCATCGCGATGACAGATATTGATTAGGTTATTGTGTTGTTATCTATTATAATTATGAGGTGGAAATGGAGTACGTAGGTATACAGTATTAAATATGAATATACACTACGAGTTATAATATAATATATGAGATTGAATATTTATTAAAAACATTCTTTTTTTTATTCTTTTTAAAAATTTTATCGTTTCTAATTTCTAAATGGATTTTGTGTTCAAGACGTCGTGTTATTGAACAGAAAATGTGACTTAATATTATCAAACTCGAGAGAAGTTTCTGGTGAAAAATATTTTGTTCTAAAGCAGAAAATTCCCAAGACTTTTCTTAATAATTGAAAAATACTAAAAAATAAAAAAAATTATGAGAAAACAGTATAACATTTACGACTTACGTACAACAATACTTTTCGGCTAAAATTCATTGGTGCTTGACGAATTTTCTAGACATTATATAATTTACGAAAACAATTTGTCTTTGTTTAATTTTTTTACAGTAGTTTGATAATTGATATTATCGATGTTGATGTTAAATATAAAATGTTTCTGTGACGAAAAAACTGTTGAAAATATACTACAATGATTATGGTATCCTACCTCAGTTTTTGTAAGATTTTTTGTAAGATATAATTTACGAAAAAATTGGTTTTATAAAATAAAAATAAAAATTTTTTTCAATTGCTTTTAATTGTTTTGGTGTAGTTCAAAAACGGATATTTTTCACTGATACTCGTATATTATACCGAAAATCTATACTTATACTGCGAGTACCTATACTTATGCATTCTATGACATACGTTGATAGTGAGTACGTATTTACCTGCCGGTTTTATCATTGGGCTTAATAATATTATGTCGACACAATAATATAAAAAAGCACCAAACTAAACAATTATTGTATTTATAATATTATTGTTGTACACACAGATGTGTTACTGGTACAATAGTTTTCCGCAGACTATGAAATTAATGTCGACCGTAGAACAGACACACAAATCTCACTGCTGAGTTAAAAATGTCCCGATTTGTGACAAATAATGACAAATTTCACCACGTGCATTTAATATAATTAACGATTTATGGTGTTTTACACTCTTGCAATCTACATGCGTTGCTGTGGCTGGAATGAATTTATTATTTTGGTGAAGAAAAAATTGTTGGTATTATTGATGTTACTAAAATGAGTAAAACGAATATGACGGTTTAGTCAAAAGTGAAAAACAAAAACCTTAATCTAGATGTTTTATTTATTATGACTCAACGGAACTTACTAAATCTACTGACAAACATTTAATATAAAAATCGTTCAAAAACTACAGGTTTGTAGGTATACAATTTATCCGTGTTAGGCCTTAGATTTTAATATTTTATTTTGTTTATACATTTATTAATTTTATAGCTGATCCTACACAACGTTGGCCATGACAAATTAAGTTAATGCTACTGGATTTACCCTTTTTTAACCTCTGTTAAAGGTAAGTTATGCATATTTTTATCTTCATTTTTAATTAAGTGATTTTGAACGTTTATACAGGTCTAAAATTATATCCAATTAATATTTTTTTATTTTTTTTTTAAGTGATTATTTTATGTAGTATTATAAATATTTCAAATTTTTAAAAGCAAAATTTGTCCTTTATAATAAATAATGTACAATTTAAATTGTTTAAAAAATTCTAAAAACTATATTATTTTTTTTATCTTTTACGGAGTGTTCTGTGATGGTGATGTTAATTTCTGATTTTTTTTAAACGCGAATCACAGTTTTCTACTATAAATTATTAATAAGAGGATTTTTCGATGCATCAAAATCAAAATTCAAATAAGAAATTTGTGAGTTATTGATATTTATAGGTACTTAAATAAAAGCTCTTATTAGTTATTAGTGATTTTAGATAAAATATAAAGTGTATATAATATTTGATCTAATAAATATCATACATATACATTTTTTTCTAAACTTTTATAATATTTTAATAAACCAATTTTAATAATTATTATAATTTGTAAATTACAATATATTTTTAAACATATTTTATATTGTTATTAGTACAATTAATACACAGCGTTTAATAAATATGCAGAAATATTGCTCGTTCAAATATTTTTCTAGGTATAACTTGCAGTAGAAAAATGTGGTTTTCATTTGATGTTTTTATAATCACGGAGTACTCCTTAAACTATAAAAAAAAAAATCGTGTTTGAATATGTATGATTCCATAGAAAAACTAAAAATGTCCAAAAATACTTAAATAAGTAAAATAGTTATTAAGGAATGAGATTGGGCGAAAACGCTTGGGTGATTAAAATGTATTACAATCCATCACATCGTCTGCAATATATTGTAGTCCGCTACGTCACATTACGGACAGAGATAGACACAGAGAAACTGCTGATGTAGAGATCAGACAGATGGGTGTGGTCGTTCCAGCCAAGAGAATAATTATATGATATAATATACATACAAGAACTTAATGTAATATAAAGAGTAAATATATATCAATTAAATTCACCTTTTTTTCTTTAATCGTGTAGTTTTTCAAAATTTAAACCTTTGGAATTTTTAATTGTATTTAAAAACAAAATTATTGATATTTATTTTTACCATTTAAGAAGTGTTTTGTGTAGTATGAAGATTATATAAACTTCTGTTTTAAAATTTGAACTACTTTTTATAACGCACATTATAACAGAATATTTTTCTGAAAATGTTAACAACAGAATAATACGATTTAACAAATTATTTTTGAATTATTCAACTTTGTGTATCTATTTAAAAATAAAAAAATGAGAGATTGTGGTGTACACTGTACGCTGAATTGAAAATTATAGTTATTACTTTACCTAATCTATCAATATTTATTATTTGTAAAAATATCTCAATCATAATAAATACTATAAATACATAATATATTACATAATAATAATTATATATCTATACTTACTATACTCAAGATACTGTTATGACTTATGGGTACATTTTATTTATATTTTTGTAGAATCATTATTATTTTTTTCATGTACATTATAATAATATTGATTAGGTGCATCCAATATTTTCGACTAAATAATTTACTGTGGAAAAGAGGGGTTTTTTTCATTAAAAAACAACATTCCCGAACATTCTTAAAGTATGGTATGTGTATAAAAAAAAATCTCAATAATTTGAAAATTCCGAAAATCAGAAATTGAATCAATAAAGGAAAAATCAGGGGCGTGAGCATGCTCGGTTTGGGCACACTTCAAGTATACATATATATAATATTAACACTACGATGTCAGTGACCAATATCGTCGGCCATTTACAAAATATGTTAAAATTTAATAATATCATGTAAAATGCAGCATAACGTGTACTCGAGGGGTTCCATAGGAAAATTCTCAAGGGGGACAAATTTTTCATTTATCAATCTGTTTATAAATAGGAATGGTTATATTATGTATACTATATTTACATATATATCTGTAATCATAAATAAAATATTATAATGGTATACACACACATATACTTATTGAATCTGTGGCAATACACAATATTTTAAGATTTTATATATTATCCGTAGAATAAAAACGAAAAAGCATGTTGTTATTTATAGCTAATAACCTGATTTGCCATAGTAAATTAACAGATTTTTCATAAAAAAAAAAAAAAAAAAATGATAGACTTTCATATTATATTAAATTATATTATATTTAAATAAACGAATAGATTCTGCAGACCACAATAAACAATTTTTCAACATTTTCCGGGAGGGGGGCATGTCAATCACTCGCCACCCCATATGGGCGACCACGGTGTACCTACATTTTATATAACGTTAAAAAATAGTAGTACCCTTTACAATATGTTGTGATTTCAAGTAGGTATGTATATATTATTATTTTATTATAATCGAGTGTACGATAACATCCTGCAACTATTTCCGCGCACGCTCGCGCGACCGTGTGTATATATTTATATTAATAAGTGTTTACGTCATCGTCATAATACTCATTCCTATATGCATATGTGTGTGCGTGTGTGTGTGTCGGTTACGCATTTAACGAACCCTTTTTAGGTACATATAAATAATATTATGTACGTACGACGGCCGTGAACACGTTGCGAGTTCAGCCCCTTTCGCCAGTCATCTATTTGTGGCTTACTGAGAAACGCTATACACACGAATACCGCAAGCAGTTACGTTTCATATAAAACGCTATAACGTCGGCCGTTTATATAATGTCGCATCCATTTAACGAACTTTACAAACTTCGATCGTGATGATATTATTATTATTATTATTGTTATAATATATTGTGCGATGAAAACCCGCCTACGTAGCACAACACGTTAATAATTGTACGTTTATTGAATACGATCGTTGTACACAAAATACGAGTTTTTTTCGCTTCGCATTTCGGGAGCACA
This sequence comes from Aphis gossypii, assembly GCF_020184175.1. Classification (NCBI taxonomy): domain Eukaryota; kingdom Metazoa; phylum Arthropoda; class Insecta; order Hemiptera; family Aphididae; genus Aphis; species Aphis gossypii. The sequence continues at coordinate 60,893,872 of NC_065533.1, forward strand.
TCGACATTGTTGTACTGTACAACATTAATCATTATAATATTATGGTGTACCGGTTAAAAAATTACGATGTTTGGTTGAAGTCGTCGTTATACGCGAAAAGGGCTGCTCTAAATGATGAATACACCGCCACGCGCGCGTTTACTGCTAGTCTTTCTGCGGTTATTTATAGCGTACTGGGTACATACATCCGTTAAACGGATGTCGGATTGCGTTATTATAATATTTATTTTTTACGAATTCGCGTTCAATGGCAGTAATAAAGACTACGAGAATCATTATTTTTATTTTCTGCTCGACAGGACGATAAGTTGTGGCGCACAAATCGATCGAAAATCGACGAGAGTGAACAAAATTGATTTTTCCACCCAGCTTTACAAAAATCATTGCATTATCGTTGTGTGTTTTACGTTTTTAACCAATAATATTAAAATAATATGATTGTTCTCAAGTCCGTTTAAAAACCTAAACGTGATTAGTAGTATTTAAGTACCGCCATTCTTTATATTGCCATACACCTATAACATTATACCGATTACTGTAGGCTTAGTTGGATGCTGTATCGTTAATTTGTCGCCGAGCAAGGAAAACAATAAACGCAGCATGCGGAACACTATAAAAATCGTCATATCGGTTTACATCTCAACATCCGTTAATATTTTGACCGTATCATCGTCGTTGAGATAATATAAGTACATTATGTAATAATATTATCAATGTTTTCGATAATATTGTCAGTGTAAAACCTGCAGTCGTTGTATCGTAGGTCAAATATTTTTACTGGTACGTCTTATCGAATAAGCATCAACGGTTTATTGTTGAGTAATATATAGTCAATCGTTTCTGTTTCACATTTCGTGCTCGTATTATACATAGTCAGATACATAAACTTACTGCATAAATTCCAGATTTTATTCATATTTTATACATTACGTTTATTTTGAAATAATGAGAACACGTTTGTCATGTTCTAGGACAGAAGTTATAAAAGTTTGCAAAAATCGTAAATGTGAATTATACTGAAAACTATGAAGTTGCCAATAGTAAACTATAAAACGTTTCATACAATCATAAAATTTTAAATTAAACAACGAAATTCGGTTAATAATATCAATGGTAATTTTAAATAGTGTTTAAACAATAATAAAATAATTCACATTTATTATATTACAATTGTTTTTGTAAAATCATTGTCCGATATTTATAGATGCTCCGACTGTGCTGAAAGTTGAATCTATAGGATGTGTATCGGTTTCGAGTGTGCTTTTGTCATTAATTTACTATAATAGATATGTTCAATTTGAATTCAATCGAACGATTCTGGGCAGGCTGTTAGCATATATATTTTCTAATTACATTATAAAATAATTATTATATACCACTTTCAAAGTTCGAAATTGGAGCATTTTTACTGCTTCGAAAGTCGATGATAGATATGGGACAAACTGTATTGTTGTAACACCAATATATTCGGTCAAAATCTAAAAGCAATCTGTCAATTTGTCACTGTATAAGTGAAAAACGAAATATCTATATTTAATTGTATAGAAAATTATATTTGTCTGTTAATTAAAGTAAATTTAGCGATGCAGTATTAATTATTAATGTATTTGAATAAATTTGGGCTGACTTAAAAACAAATCAATTACAATATAATGCATAAACAAGTATTAAACAAAAACAATAAAAACGTTTAAAATAAATTATTATAAGCTATAGGTAATCGTGCAATTGAATTACTTACCAAATTATTTTTTTTGATTTTAAACAATACTAAGCTAAACATAGATCATAGATTTTTTTATCTATGTTTTATTATCGATTTCGTAACAACTAGAAAGTCAATAGCCTCATTATATATCATTTACTAATAGCTTTAAATATATTAAAAATATTATTATAATATTACACTTATTATTTTTAATGTATTACATTTTTATTCCGAATTATTTACGATAATTTCGATAACGAATGTTTTAAATAAAACGGATATACATTTTTCTTATACTTGTGCATTTCACATACCTATCACCTGCAGTGTCATGTTTATTACAAACAATTATGAAATTTGTTTTTTGAGTATGAAATTGAAAATGCACGATGTCTTTCAAAAAAGAAAAAAACACAATAAAATCTAGTAAATAGTTAAATTGTTAATATCCGCCATCATTCATCAAGTATAATATAGAACAACAAATGCGCACAGACGTACCAGGAAATACATACCTAGTAAAATCAAATCAGCTAACCTTCAATTACCATTATTTTTTTCTCTTCCATTACAAATCATAGAGCCATTATAATTTGTTTTACCTACCTACAGGTATTTCTACGAGCATTAGTCGACTGCATTTCATTGCATAATTTAAACGCACTCGACCCACGTTTGCTGTATGTATTCTTTACTGTCTTCGTCGTAACGTCATTATATATATAATTACATTTATTTTTTTTTTCTTGACGGGTTTTGTCGGTAAAATATTCCCTTTTGACCTGCAACATCTCCAACTCGACCAAAAGCAAACAACACTCAGAAATAATCGGGTTGAATAATAATAAAAACAAAAATAATTTCAATCAATAAAATATTGAAGACCATAAACTATATGTATTTAAAACAGTAAAGTGTTATAGTATACTTACTTGAAAAAAATAACTACCTATGCTAATATCTATTAATATCGTTTCCAACAAAAATTGACAGCAAAGCATATTATTATAAACGTATACTCAAGTCGTAGAACAGAGTTTCATATAAGACAATTTAATTTTTTTCGCCGCTCTGCTCTATTCCAATCCCGAGTTTGAGGAAAATCGTCGACAATGAAAATACCTGCTATTTATATCACTCAGCTTAATTAACACGACATCGTTTTGTAATTACTGTTTATAACAATCGTCGTTCTTTGTCACGTATTTCGCGCTTGGCGTATTTCCGTCTATATTATTTAGGTATATACATAATATATGTGTACACCTACTTTCTATACAGAATGTTCACCAAACATGATCACCCCCGCACATTTTTTCCTATGGCATTAGATTTATTAAAATTCTAATTTTAGAATTTTTAAATACACTAATAGTTCAAAGTCCTTAAAGACTTTATAAAGTATATCATTTCTTGAGTGTCTTGTGGCAATACAAACTTTTTTTTTAAATTAGAACCTACTTTATGGGAGCTTGTAATTTACGTCATCCTCCCTAAAGAGTGTTTGTAATTTGCACCAAAATTAGAATCTATGTACTCGATTGTCAAATATTTGATTATTTTGTCGATACTCTCATTGACGTTGTCGCGGTAAACGAGACTATATAGACGACTCGAATGACATTGTAATAATTTTGTGTAAAATGTATGATTCTGGTGAGAATTATAATTCATATGGTTTATTACCTGAGATTATGCAAATTACAAACGTATTTCAAAGATGTTAAATTACACATTATATTGTCTCTGTACGTGTTTGTATGTCTATGTTGGTCGTCATTTGAAAAAGAGGTTTGTTTTGCTCTATTACATTCTTGAAATGGTATCAAAAATTTATATGTATTTGAATGTCTGTGCTTTACAATTTAAACACCTAAAAATTACAAAACTCAGAATTTGAATAAATTAATTATTAAAAGAAAAAAAGGGGAGAGTTAATATGTTTGGTAAATCACTCTGTGCATCTTTTATCTTACTATTACATATACCTTAACTATAAATAAATGATGGTTGCTTAAAAATAAAAAACATACTGTATAGGTAGGTATAATTTGAACTGCTTAAATGTCTCAAGGAAATAATTATAATTTGATTACCATATGCGATACTATATAGTTATAGTATGTGGATTTTGAATCAACACTCAAAATTATCTTAGAAAAACAAATAAGTTTACCGTAATGTTTAATACTGTATGGTTATAATTTGTATTTATTTAACAAATACACATAATATGGACTTTGAGGCACAAATACCATGTAATAGATAACGAGGGGAAAAAATAAAAAATTAACGTAAACAATTTTGAAAAAGAAGCTGCAGATAATCCTTTCAACTATAACTGTATTTATTAAGTGTTCTACTTTTATTATTATTATTATTATTTCGTTTATTTAATAGATTAACAACGCTTGCGTTTCCGCTTAACTCGTCTCTGACGGTTTTCTGGGATTGTTAGCGTAGAGAGGTTTTGGATTAGAGGATTAGTGTGTGGTAAGTTAGTCTGATGTGAAATCTTTTCTAAAATGTTTTTGCTTCTTCGTGCACGAATTCAAGCTTATAATATCAGAATGAATATTGAATAGTAATCATTAGACGCACGCGGAACAGTACATTGGAAATGTTGCGTACAATTTTGAATTTTTACTTTTTTAGATTATCTCAAAACTTAGAGTATAATTTTATACATATACCTAACACATGAGCCAATTAAATGTGATTTATATACTTATAAATTATTATTATTAAAATGACTAAAAATACATAAGTACACTAATCAACTATAATCTTACCCCTTTGATTTTATTCTATCATATTCGATTCATCATAATATAATGTCACAGTTGAACACGATATACGTTGTTTACGTGCTTCATAACAAGACCTATATCGGTATTTTACTTCTAAAAAATTTGTTCGTTACTTACAATTTATTAATATTATGTACTCTATACGTAAGTATGTAGAATCATAACAATATTATAAATTCCATGAAATAATTTTACAATTTTTTTTAACTAATTGTTCGTTATATTCTTATTCTCTCCGAGCCAAAACGGCGGTGTGTCGAAGGTGTCACTATAAAATTAAATTAATAAAATATTTACCTAAGTCGATTTTTAGCTGGCACTATCTTCAGGCTCATCTTCCAAGTTTCAGTTCACCTATTCTTTATAATTTAATAATCATATTATTTTTGTTGTTTTTATGTGTGTGTTTAAACTTTATTAAAGTAATTATAATACCACTATGAAAATAATTTAAATGTTTGTATCAATTTATGAAAAATAAAAAAAATATATTAACATAATATTAGCATGTCGTTATGACCAACATGCAGCTATAGTAATTCAATATTTGGAGTTGACGTAATAGTATCTGGCGAATAACGTTGTTCGTTATATTTACTCGCTGACGTTAATATAATATTACCAGGAAATAACGTAGTAGTTCATATTATTATTATTATAGTGTTGTTGTTCATAATTTGGCGTCTCTTGCCGTGACATGTACTTGTTAATTTATTATGTGATACACACGGTAGGTAACCAAAATCATGGTATAGTCGGTATCTATCACGGTACGAATATTATAACAACGGTTACCGGCTATAGTAGGTATCTACGTTTCGTTTTAAGGGCAGACGACACTTAATAATTTTAGACGTCGGTAGTTTGCGGTAGTCTGCTGCTGCTGCGTGATATGCGTGAGCATTCTGTGCGCTCGGCGTACATCATTGAACTCTCCGAAATGTCAACTAAAATTAGTAGAATACTAAAATAGAAGAATTAGAAAGTAACACTTTCAGAGACAGTTTCGGTATGCGTTCGCAACGAGGGATAAAATATTATACGGTATACGGTAGACGTAATTCCGGTTCGTATTTATACATTGCGTGTAAGTCAGTCTGTACCTATATATAGCGGCAGTGACGACGACGGCGATGGCGCGACATTGGGACGACCGACAAATGCTTTTGATAACATACATATAATATTTCGATCGTCCTCTTCTGAACCGTCAGAATATTAATTGTAATTAATACGTCATGGTATTACGATCCAGCACTTGAAGTATTGAACGTACACTTTTTATTTGTCCGGTAATACATATTTATTCTATTAAAGATACTTCTTTAATGAAAACTACAAGTTGTAATATTAGTAAATAAATATTCAAAGTTTTAATGACCGGTATTAACACGAAACTTTGAATTTAATATCTAAGAGTGTGAGTGGTTTACCGTTGTGCCCCTCGATGTCTCTAATATCGTTTATCAACCCAAAGCCATACTGCAAACCGTCTGACGATGAATTAAATAAAAAAATTGTTTGAATTGTATATTTAATCTGTTGTGGCCCTGTTAAGCAGTGGATTTGGTCACACGGCAAATGTCGTTTTGCAATTTAACAATTTGATGTCGTAGACGACATTTATTTGACTTTTTACTCATTGAGACGTTTGACTTTAGTCTAATCGTTTTATTGAAATAGTGCAGAAAATTATATGCACTGGCGCTATTAGCATGTCTCTGTTGTTAATTTTCCGATCGATTGTTGCTGCGATACGTTTCGGTATGTGAGTTGTAAATCGTATAATAATAATATGTATTTTATATCAGTATGCCATTTCACTGTGGGTACGTAACAATGGACTGCTCTATCTTCGTCTCTGGTCAATAGTTTTAGCTGACAATAAATTATGTGAGACAGAACGACACACCGGAAGAAAGAATATTATGTTTACAAACTGATCAACAAATTATTTACATTTTATATTGCTTATCCGTGCATACGTATGTAATATATAGATTTAATATAATATGACTTTACTATTCCTTATAGCAATAACCGTTTCTTTAAATCAACATCGAATTTTTTACTCTCGCAAAGGTTATTATTGTGCACTAATATATATAGTAATAATGTCTATTATCAGATATGCTCTATAGTTTTGTTAGAGTCTAGACATATTTAAATGGTAAATATTGAATTCGGATATTAATAGACTCGTACGGCTCATATACGTTTACTATCACCCACTCACATCATCTACAGATATACTTAATAAAATGTTAAAGTTGCGTAGGGAGCACATAAGGTCGAATCGCAGGCATCGCAAGACAGAAAAAAGTTATGTTCGAATTGCATTCGATTAAAAAAAAAAAAAGGTTGTGTTTGAACTGCTCTCGTTCGGATACATAATACTTATTTTTTTATAGATGAAATCAATCGATGGTCGAAAGAATAATTTTAATATCTAATGCTTATTTTTTTTATTGAATAATAAGAAATGTATAAAAAATACTTATAGGAAGAACTCTGAGAGTTTTTTTTTAAAAAGCACCAATAAAGGGTGGAGTAAGAGCAGGGCTGTCCGATCCCCTCGAAGACGACCACGGCGGTTAACGCTTCCCCGAATAACAAATTATTATGATCCCAACGAAAGAAATCCTAACAAACTTCATTACAGGTTGAGGTACATGTACTAGCAGTTTCAAATTATATAAAAAAAACACTTAGGAAAGTGGAATATGTTGCCGTCGATGGGTGTAAATAGAAACAAAACACGACGTATTATAATATCGTATGATAACGCGATAATGCTTTTTAAAAAACGTGTGGCCATCTATAAATAATGTAACGTCGTCGAACAAGACATATTGTATTAAGCAGCAGCACACGATATTATAATTTTCCGTTCGCTATGGCAAAATAATAAGTGTGCGGGCGCGCGGACGATCGCGTCAATATGCCCATAAATAATAATAATAAGCTATCGGAACGGTCGTTTTTTAATGGTTTGCCACTCTCATTATAATACCATACGATATGTAAATGACCCGATACGTCGCCGAAACACCACTGTAGTTAATAGTCGTATACCTATGTATCGTACGGTTTGTTTTGTTGTGTTTCACTGTTATATTATACTAAGAGTAATAAGGTACGCGTCGCATAATAATATTCGATCGTCGATTTAAGTCGCAGGGCGTTTGTGTGTGTGTGTTTGTATATACGTTCTGCGTGTTATTATTATGTGTTATTAAAAAATAATAATACAATATTATAATAAATTGTGTACGTACACGCGCGCGGCCCATTTGGGAAACTCGCGTGCCGACAAGTTAGTCTTTTTATTTTTTTTTTTTTTTACTTCAAAATTAATAACGACCGCTGCGCAATAAATCAAAAAGAAAGGAAAAGATTTACATATTCGATTCGTCATCATCACGACGACCAATCGCGGATCTACGCCCGTCGTACCTACATAATATTTTAATAATACACGTTGTATATACATATTATAGTGTTTACCCTCAGCACACAATAATAATAATATTATAACGTATAGCGAAGACCATTATTTCGGTCCAAACACGATGTACCTACTACGAATGCTATTATTGTATTTACTTTTTTATTAATTTACGCGGTGCTCGCTTATTATTGCTCATATTATATAATATTATATTCAATCGTCTATTGCACAATAGACGTATAGTATATTGTAGTGGCGCAGTAGTAATATTTCAAAAAAATATTACGTTTAATCACAACCCCCTTCCCTCTACCGCCCCATAAACGCGTAACTCTGTGTACAACACACGACCAAGTTTTTAGAAATACTTTATACATATATTTTTCACTCGGCTTTACGCGTATATCTGTATACATTTATATGTATATAGTGGTCGCCGCTTCTTAAGTCTTTTATACTAGTAAAATAGATTCTTATGCGTATTGTTAATAACGGCTTAAAAAAAAAAAAAAAGCGGTTTTAAATATATATTTGTGTATGACATTCATTGTTCGCCATTATCATTTCATCATAATATTATTATTATTATTATTATAACCTTAACTATTCGCTATATTTATATACCTATTATTTTGAATGTATCGCAAAAGCTAATAACATATAAATCACGAACATTTAAAAAATATAAAATAAATACAGCTTTTGTGTTCTATTGTATTATGTTTCTGAAACTATTACAAAGGCTCGAGAGTAATGATATTTACTTTTGGGCAGTCAAATAAGGTAACGTTAGGCGCATTATATTATTATTATATAAAACGATATTTTAAATTGTTTTTTCTTTTTCAAATTAGTGTTTATAGACATTATTGTTATTATTTATTAATATCCACATCAATTATTTCTAAACTCAAATAAACTTTTATATACATATATATAATTTCAATAGCTTTCCCGAGTGGTTTGTGTTTTCATTTCTACATCGATTCTATTGTTGTTATTTTGATACAAGTGAAAAATTACATTTTAAAAATGTTGTATCGTTTCAGATTAAATTATTTCATCATGACTGTAAACATTGTTCCCCGTTTACAACCAAATAAGAGAAATCAGTACAGTACCATTTTTGCTTCAAAATGTATACCGGTCAAATTTACAGATGGGTAACCAATATTAAATGTAAAAAGCGTTAACATCGCGTATATTATGTGTATTGTGTTAAATAATTTCCTTAATTTGATCATAATAATAAAAAAAATATAAACTAAACGTGTTGTTTAATATTAATATCAATTTAAAACAAATACGAGCATATACTATAGATCGGATGATTTTATGATTAATATTTTTATGAATCTATTATCGTGAAACAAAATGTACGTCATTTATGTATAATATATTATAATATTAACAAAATACGATAAATAACTCAATAGTAATATTATATTATACTAAAAATAGTTCGCATATTATGCGAAAGCTATTGTGAACTAGATATTGAAATGCATTTCGATAAAATACATAAATGTTTCTATAAACAATCAGCAAGATGAAAATTAATTAAATAGCACTAACAATAATGAAGAAAAGTTATTAAAGTCATCAAATATATTTTATTTTGTTTGAGTCATAATGTTGTGCGTTTATAATATATATTGTCTCAACACACATTTCCATTGTGTGAAAAACTTATATTAAAACTCGACAAAACATATAATATAATGACAATATAATACTATACAGCATATACTATAAACTAACAACTTTATATAGAGTTACGTGTATTGCAAAGTTATCCTTTGATATTAACAATTCTAATGGCATCTTAGAATGCACTCAACACGGATTTTTTCATAACCTATTCATTTTCCTCACAATTTTATTTTATGTAGATCATTGATTACAACATTTTTATAATTACTTATCAAGATATCTCGGTTACAGTTTGTTCAGTTTATTTTGAATACATGTTGTCAACTTTAATGTTAAAGCGAAATTACATATTAAAACACTGCAAGGTAAGAACATTGTATTTGTTGTTTTACAGATGGTGTTTTAAAATCAACTTTTTAAATTGTTATATTTTAAAAATTCATACCTCGAACTTAAATTAAAATGTCCAAAAACATTTGATAATATTACATTTAAATTTTACAATAGGTCAATTCACAATGAGTGTTAAAACTAATAACAAAAAACTTAAAATTGAAGGCACGTAAATTTACTATTTTGCACGTTTATACTTCGGAGAAACACGGAAACAACAAATAATGTGGGTCAACCGCCTTCTCGAGCAATTTTATTATTGTACAAAATTAAGTAAGTATGTCAATGGTTCTCACAGTAAAATTTTTAATAACAATTAAAAATATTACAAATTTCCTATTTCAATGTAATAATAATAATAATATGATATAAATGTATAGTAATAATATAATTTAATAATAGTAATACCAACATTAATCATACAGTAGTGCATAAAAAAAGAAATGCAAGATAGTAAATCTTTTTAAAAATATTGATGCATCTAGATTATAATTTAAGACAAAATTATTGTACATGATATAGTTTCATAACTTATAAACCATGCGTACTCTTTCGAAATTAAATTTAGATTCTTTAACCTTTTTTAACTTCAAATAAAAAAAATGATGACTATGTATTTTTAACTTTTTTATAAATATTATATAAGAATAAGTTTTGTGTGATCTTGTAATACATTTTCAAGGATTTCGACCAAGTGAATAATTGTTTAACCAAATTTATGGAAAAATGGAAATTTTTTCACATTTATAAAGCTATTATAAGTAACTCAAAAAGAACAATTATGAAAATTATGGTAAATAATTAAAAATACAACAATATAATAACATTTGATGACAATTACAAATACCTAATATATAATGTTTATTATTTTTTTTAAATATAATAAAATATCAACAATTGTTTGAGGAAAAATAATTATTTTACGGATGATTAATGAATATCGATTGCATTCATTATAGTTTATAAGCATTTAAACTTGAAATATTCAAAAAAAAATTTAATTTGATTAAACTCGTACATAGGTCGAAAAAAAAACTTTTATTGAATTTTTAAATTTTGGTTTAAAATGTTTATGAATTTATAACTAATGAAAATAATTTATTTAAATAATTTTCTCGTAAGAGTGATAAGGATGAAAGTTGAATAGTCGTTTTAAATGTAAGATTTTAAAGTAAAAGTTAAAATTATAACTTATAATATTCGCTGAACGTATAGATAACCGTTTTTATTTTATTATTAAAAACGTTATTTAATTTAAGGGTTAATTAATAAATAATTAATACTCTGGAGAAATGGATAAGATTAAATATATCACGTTTAGTGCTTATATTGAACACTTGTAATCTAGAATTATTATATTATGAATTTTTAAACATATATTTATAAGTCATAAACGACATGAACAGAGTATTACTAATATTAATTAAATATATAATAACCTTTGTATATGCAATTTAATATTGTGCAAAATCTATGTTTCGCTTAAAATGTTAACATCAAAGAAACCATTGATTGTTTGTAATTCTACACACAAATAACTATTCATCGCCGTGAGCGCTAATATTAGTTATTATAATACTAAATAGGTACATGATGTTTAAGAAAAGATATATCTTTATTATTAACAAAAAGTAATTTCATCCAGCTATAACATTTAAATTATGAATATTAATTAATTCCTTTTATACACAAAGGAAATCACTGTTAATAATTTTAAAAATATATCGTATCTTCGTATACATATTTGCTATAGAAAATTAAACCAAATTTCACCAAATTATTCACTTACATTATATTAAGTAATTTTTCAATACAATTTACTGTTAAAATGCTAAAAATCAAAATTGTATCATATTATGTAAAAAAAAAAAAGGTATTGTTATGTTAATAAAGTAACTGTAGTTTTTACTTATTTATTATGCCTTTAAAATAAAAAATTAGTTTTTTGAAAGTGAAGTGAACACTAAGTAAGTTCTTATAAATACATATATATCATTGTCGATTCCGTCATAAAATTTTAACAGTTATAAAATCCATTTTTACCAACGAATTGCACAGCTTATTATCGCATCTAATTTAAATAATTAAAATTTTCATTAAATGTAAAAAAAAAAAAAAATGAAAATCAATTGAATAAATTTGATAGCAACAGTCTGTCGCCAAAAAACCAATAACATTGTAAAAAAAAACAATAAACCATTTTAAAATTTATATTTATAATTTTATAACAGCCGAAATCAGTTTTAAATAATGTATACAAATTAAGTTTATCTCTACTTTATAGTATTTATATAATACACATCTTATATAATATAATATAATATATACTTCGTCAAATTAATTATCACTGTTAATTTTTTGTATTATTGTTTTGTAATTCTAACGCTTAATAAAATAATGTTTCTTCTTGAAACCTGCGTAATAATAATTTCAAAACTTATGATTTATAATTGCATTAGTAGCTTGTTGTATATATAGTTTGATAAACTATATAATCCAAAATATTTATGAATTTTCACAGGTTTTATACTTAGATTTTTGCTTTCGTATCTAGTTTTAACTTCTTGTATTGTTTATCTTTGACAAGTTCATTAATGCATATTTTATTATTCAAGCGAATGAATAATAATATGTATTGACATCGTTATGTTTTAACTTAATATTACAGAATTAGATACTAATTTCCTCCACTAAATAATATATTTTTAAGCTGAACAAACTTTTTGATTACAATTAATATTATAATATTAAATAAATCGAGATTATCACTTTTCACCCGATGTAAAGAATTATAATACTTGTCTTCAGTCACTGAAACAAAATTGTTTAACAATGTTTGCTTATTCTGATTGGCTTTAAATTTTACCGTATATATATTATATATAAAGTATTTTTCAAGTTTGGACTTTAATTATCATCTTTCATTGAGATTCGAGAGTATATTATGTAGTTTTTCATTATTATTATTTACGTTTGATCCCTTTACGAAATAACTATTAATAGATATTTACAGTTATTACATATACATCAACACACATTTTTATATTTATAGCTGTTTTCATCAATGAATTTTATATTAAAATATACACTCAGAATGCAATTATAAAGAAACAACATTTTGTAATCCAATTTTAAGTTTTTACAAACAATTTATAACGATAAAGTTAACGCAAAATTTTTTATACGCACTAAATTTCAAATTTATGTTTGACAATCTAAACAACTATAATTGGCTATACCTAGTTTTATAATCTAAATACAAACACCAATATGTTTCATTTCTATAGTCAATTTATCGTAAAATCTAAATTTAACACTTACGTTTTAGTGTTTTGTCAGTGCAGTCGAGGTAGACCTCGTCGATGTAAAAGCTTATTATAAAGAAAAAGGAGTCCCCGATCTTAATTATTGATAGTAAATAAAGTATAAGTATAGTCTTGTGTAGTTTTGAGGGGACGTTTGAGAATTTGAGATTGTTTATGTCGGGTATAGCATGCTATTATACACTTTGGATTGCATCGCCTTTCCTAGTAAAGTTTAGTTCAGTTCCACTGTTTACCTATAACTACATACACTTTTCCGGTTATTTCATAGTACCTATATCTGTATAAATGGGACAATTAATTATCATTATCAAAGCAGAAATAGGTACAATATCGATATCGTAGTATTGTTACAACATAATATTATATAGAAGAGTATTTTTCGAATGCATAATTAGTTAGATATTATTTGTTTATGATATATATCAGGGGCGGCCAATTTCAAAGTCGATCATGTTAGAATTTATTTTTAGGGCAACGCGCTCTATATGTTTTTTAATGATTATAGTTTTAAATAATCCAAAAAAATTTTAGCCACCCAAAAGCTAATATATATATAATATATATTATGGTATTTGTTCGTCAAGTTTAAAAGCTGTTACATGATTAAAAAAAAAAAATCAATAAATAATGAAACTCGACATAGAATATAGAAACTATATTATTAAAAAATCGGTTCTCAATGATAGACGATGGTTATATATTATGGTGTGATTAGTGAAGGCGGGACCGAAATGTAACAGTCTCAGGTCACAAAAAGCTAAATACTCGGTATAGTGTCGACTTCTCGAGGTAGTAAAATCATGGTTTCCGTATGTCTACAGTGTTTTCTATTTATAATTTTAACACACGCGTAGACTGTATTGCTGTGACGGATCTATATGTAGGAAGGCTATATATTATGCTTTATTCTAATATAGGGAGTGACGAGTGCAGACGAACACTTACCAGCTCTGATTGATGTCATACAATCAGATATTGAATGGTTTATAGAAATCTATATAGGTTTTCGGGTCATACACAAAAACGTATGTTCAAATGTACTTAGCGATTCTTTCATCGAACAAAACTTATTATTTCAAAATGTATTAATGGTTTTGAAAACATAGTTTTTAAATTATTTCTAGTCAAAATAAAATAAAATTAATATATAATATATATATATTTTTAAATACTTTTTATCGTTATAATTTTTCTAAGTTTTTACTTTTTTGAAAGATAACATACATTTTTAATTTAATACTCTAAATCTCTAAACCAGAATAGTTTTCAAAATATTTCGATACATAATAATTAAAATTTGAATTTGTATTTAAATTTAAATTATTTGTATTCATATAAATATTATTATACTTTATTGTAAATACTGAAATGTATACAATCATGAACGCCGAACAGTTATTAAACGTCATTGGTGGATAGCTCACAAATACCTATTAAGATTATTGATTAACCAACTTTAACTGGAAATTCGTGAATGGTAGGTATGCCACAAATAATTAATCCACAAATTTCCTTACCTTATCAAATCCTGACAAAATCAAATGCTGTAGTTACACCCTTATACAGTGTGTGTAAAATATTATTTTATAAAATATAAATTTGACATATTATGTACAGAGGTGGATATTGAAAGGGTCTTGGGGGGGGGGGGCTTAAGCCTTCTAGAATGTAATCAAGCCACTCTTCACGTTAGGTGTCTAAATATGTGTTTATAATGACACAAAAATGTAAAGCCCCCTACGGATGTAACCAATTATCCACCTATACATATATATATATATATATATAGCCCATGTAAAACAAAAAAATATGAGTGTTAAGATGTATTGATGGAATTTTATCAAAATTACTAGAAAATAAACTAAAAAGGGAGTGAAATATGACATACAAAGGCAAATAAATGCAATATAAAAATTTTATAAATAAACCTAACAAAATTCAAATGTACTAAGAAAGCTACGCTTTACAATCAGCTAATAAAAAAATCACTTTTCTAAAAATCAACATTCCTAATTATAGGGTTATAGCTTATAAGTATTTAAAGTAAATGGTGAGGTATGACTGGTATGAGAATAGTTCATGAAATATTGATCTACTACTCTGCTCACTCAAACTTTAAATACTATAAACACTCATAATCTCCTTGCCTGAATTTCGATTTTGATGTATCAAAATACCCCAAAAAATAATCTGCTTCAGAATGTCAGAAAATGAAATGAAAAATTATGTTGTCATTCAAAACAGTAAAAAATGTAAAAAAGTTATAGCAATAGAACATTAATATATATATTAAAAGTTCTTTTATTTCAACTAGAGCTTTATAAAATATTTATTTTTTTAAATGTTAATAGATTTTGAAATAATAAGTACTGTTTGATAAAAGAATCACTCAGTATAACAAAATAATTGAATATTTGTTCAATAAACGTATAGGATGTATCTAAAAATGTAATAATATTATTTTGGCTAGACGTTATTCACATTAGGTGAGATTGTCTCACTGGTATAACATATGTGAGAGAGGTTAAGTTACCTTTACACTATTTAGAAGATCTCAATTTTATCCAATTTGTGTCGGTAATTCCTAAATAAATTATTGAAAGAAATCTTCATTCGGGCATGTAAAATTAATATCACACAAATTAAGATGCACGTTTAACATTTAAATGTTTTTGTACTTACCTAAAAAAAAATCGATAAGCGAAGTGTTCTTAAGGTCTTTAAAATATTCTTTGTGTGTATAATACAATGTATTTTATCCGTTTTCATTGTTTAAGTTTTCGTAAACTACAATTATTTTTAAATCAAAACTTTCATCTTCATGTGGGCCAAGGAGCGGTCAAAATAAAATTAGTAGCCTAAAAAGGTAAACTTAAATGTGTACGCAGTATTTATTTATTTATGAAAATACAAATCATGTTATCTCAAATATTCGTTAAATAATCACGGTAACTGAAAAAAATAGTTGAAATTATTACGTTCCGGATAACGTTTTACATATCATATTGGTTTTTACAGTATAATCGATTGCTAACTAGTAACTATGAACAAGCAATTTTTAACGCCAGGTTATATACGTATTAAAGTTTTATGATAGGATAATATAAAAATTAATATGCGAATTTGTTATAATAATAGCAACAATAATAATCCACTATACTCATACTTATCGATTCAAATTTCATAAACGATATGTTGTATAATTATTGTACTAGTCAAATTAAATGAATAAAATAATATAGTTATAAATGTAAAATTCGCTTGAGTTTCAAAAGATAATCATAATAATAATAATATGTGTTTTCTACAATCTGATCCCCACTGTCTATTATAAAAATTTACATCTAAGTATCAAAACGTAGTATGATACCCGATTAAATTTGATTAAAAAATGATGTTTGTTTTACATATTTTCCAATTTGTACAATATTGTGTACGTTTGTACCTGATAAGTTTTGTAATTAAATTACATAATACCGTTAGCCAATGAAAAGGATTAATGCAATTATGTTCATGAGTCGTGATGAAATCATAACAATTTAATAATATGAATCTAATATCATTCAATAATTAACAGAATAAATATACTTGATTCATTAATATTCAATTTAAGTTAAATAGGTTAATATAGTTACTACTACTTGTTATAATATTTCATATTTATTAAGAAAATATTGTTGAATGGAATAAAGGTAGATATAAAAAAAAATATGAACCTTTAAAATCACTTATAAAAAATCATTTAATAAAACCGACGTGTTAAAAAAAAATATATGTAGCTATTATAATGAGTTCTACTAAAAAATACGATTATTTATACACGAAATATTGATTAATTTCGATTATTTATACACCACAAGCGATTTCAAACACTATAAAGTATTTATGAAATAAGCTGGAAGATTTGAATAAATAAAATATTTTGTGTAAAATATAACAATAGGTTAATTAAAAAAAAAAAAGACGAAATTATTTCGAGCATTTTAAATAGCACTCATATATTATTTTATATATTTGTAAATGAGCTTTTATTTTATTTTTAATTTTGATGTAAACTGAAACTCATTCAAAGTTGTTCAATTCGTCTCAATGGCTGTTATTGGATAGGTGGGAATGTATTATTTTACATCAACATAAAAATCCTTTCATTAAATTGTATAGATAATTCTTAACTTAAACTAACGGGCAACGGAAAAATAGTCTGATGCCTGATGCCTGATGGCATTAGTTACTTAAATACAAAGCATGGCGTATCGTTTTGTTCTAAAAATGTCACCATTTTTGTGGTGATTAATCGAATTTTTGGGTTTTTTGATTAATTGAAACTAAAAGTAATTTAATTATATACGTTTGAATACCTAATATAATTAATAAAGAATATGTTAGGTTAGGTTAGGATTGTATTTCCTTTAAAAATACGATTTTTTATTCGTGCACAAAAAAAAAAATGTTCTATTTATAATATAATATTATTGTAGTAAACTATAAAAACTAGTAAGAAAATAAATCACATTCACTATAAGTTAATGCTCTAACGTATAAATGTTATACTTAGTTTTGATACGGTTGTAAGGTTAGGACATTGTTCTGAGAACGAAATTCGATAGGAATATCAATAAATAAATAGTTATCATTTAATGATAAATTATTTACTAACCAATATGTTATCAAATGGCATATTTCAATCTGATATTCACATGTTTGATGAGTTTGAAAGAAATAGGTATAACTGAAAGGTCGAAAACAAAGTAGGTTGTGTTATTCTTTTGAGAATTTAAAATTAAATTTCACCATTAAACTTATAAAGGTAAGAGATAATATGTTGACCAAAAAACAATTTATACATTTTTTATAAAACATAACGTTTAACCCGTATCAGATTATAACAACTCTTAGCGCATTTAAAGCCAGGAAATAAGATAAAATTACATAGTCTGAAGTAGGTACCTATTTACAGTGAATGTGTGATTGAACGATAAGAGAATTATTTTCAAATCTGGAACAAAGAGCTTCATAAATAAAATAATATAATAATCAGAATAATCTTCTATGGTCTTCACGACTTTAAGTGGCAGGATCTGTAAAACACGACTCTAATAGTAACTATTAATTGTTAAACATCAGAAAGAATATAATTTGAATAGGATTTAGAATACATCAATCATAAGTATGGATTAATGAAATTACGTGACCCATTTTCAAAATTTGGATAAAATTAGTTATAAAGCTTATTGTTATGCATTGCAAAGGTCATATTATGTTGATGAGGTTATATAATAAATAGACATATTTTTATATTATTTTGCTAGACAAATTGATAACGCGAATAAAGAACAAAATATATCAAACTTGTGAATAGGTACCTACATAATTTTATTGTATTGAGCACTGAACATTGGCAATGCAAGTTTTGAATCACGAAAATACTTTAAAATTGATTCCAGATTTGAACTAGGTTTTTATTAATGACAAGCAATGCTATGGTGGAACAAAAACTGTAAACAAGTTTAGACTGTATTTATATACTTATTTTTAATACAAAATAAATTAATGAAATAAATAAATCAATAAACAAATTCGATAACTTAAATTATTATTATCTGTCATTCGATTTGACTCGACTAAAGACGGCGTGTAAGCATAAAAACTTTTGGTACCATCGAGTGGTCAAAAATTTAAATTATAAACATCAGTAAAGTATATTTTTGCCGTGTAAGAATTATTACTACTATTTATGAGTAATTAAAAACATACCGCATTGGCGCCTTCCTAGATTGGGTAAATGATTATGTGGAATTTTAAAGATTGTAAAAAGCATTAAATACTCGCAGGCCAAGGTGTAGTGACTAAATAATAATATTCTATACATTTATTTATTTGAACATTTTTGGAAATGAAAACAAATATTATTTCGTATAAACGATAATGAATATAGTCATAAGTAAATGTGTTTAAATTCGATGTGTTTTCTCTCTTATATTCGTTTAATAAACTGAAAAAGAATAAAATAAAAACATGGTGCGATATATTATTTATTCTTAATTATATAATATAGTAAGATAATAAGTCAATATATATATTGTAAGTTACATATTTTTCTCTCAACCTTTATTATTATTTATTATATTATTAGTGACTTTTATTTACAAGACATTATATTACTATGCGTTACGTGAAACATAAAATAAAATAAATCAATTCTGAAATAGGTCAATCGGTTTATACGATGGCGAATTTTTATTTAATACATATTATGTATTATTTTTTTTTGTTAAGTGTAATTCGATTGTATTCTATTCGCGAGATTTTCGAGATAAGAGCAGTATACGGTATAATATGGTTTTATATATTTGACTACACGCCGAAATAACTTTTATAAAATATGTCCCGGGCGAATATTATGTACACACACACACACACACACACACACACACCACACACACACACACACACACACACCTCGCGCGTTCATCATATTATATTTATATATAATAAAAAAAACATTAAACAGATAAACAACCAAAAAAAATAACCCTTATAATATATATGTATGTTTTTTAAGCACATTATATTATAATTCCTATATTATATCGTACGCGTCAAACAGCTCTACATAGTAACTTTCGTAATCGCGAGTCTCGAACATGATTTATGGCGTTAACCCGTAAGGCTAACACATAAATATAGCGAAGTCGCCATTAAAAAGATTTAATAACGTAATTCGCACCAATGGCGTTGAGTGTCGGTGTGAGTGAGAACTATACGAAGCGACTTATAGACGTTGAAAACCTAATAATTTCGAGTGTACTAATTATATACCTAGATATGTGTAAAAAATTAAATCTCGAATACTGTTTATGATTTATTATATTGTTTTTCTTTTTTTTTGTAAGTTTGGTTAGTGACTTTAGTAGGTATCCGTAAGCCATACTGCACCTGAATCAGTTGCCCGTTTAGGACCATGTCAAACGGCGGAGAGAGGGGTTGTATATTAAACAATTCGTAAAGACTAAGGAATATGAAAAACGTTCAAACATTTGTTATACTTTATTGTTTGCAATAAAAATGGTAATTTCTTCTTTCATTTTTTTTTTTGTGACTTCTTCAATTAAAATTCTGTCAACCAGCGATTTTAATTTGTAACGTTTTGTGTAAACGAAAATCATCGATTGCAATCTATTCAATCTACTTCGAAATTAAAACCAAAATCAAATAACTACTATATAATATACATTATTTAATTTTTTTACTATATAAAAATTTCTTCGTGATTTTGGATAAGTCTTGACTATAGTTTCAAACGAATGAAAATTTATTTTTATTAGCGTTAGGGCACATAATTCTGTGGTTATACAGATCGGTTTATTAAATAATTTTATTATAATAATACCTACTATGAAATTCAAGGTGTTTGATGAAATTATAATTTTTTTTCAATCTTCTGCAAAAAAAAAAAATATTATTTAAATAACAGGGAGTCAAATAAATGATTTGAATAAAGGTTTAATCCCCATAAATACGCCATTTCGACACATGCGAGCGTGTAATAATAAAGGTTTTTAATAAAATTATTCGTTTAATTTATCTGTTACGCATTATTTTAGTAATAAATATTTAGTTAATATATTTAAGAATTTATTATTAGATAAGTGTTCTTAGAAAACATACTTGAACATGGAAAAAAAAGATTTCTCTTGAAAGTTGCCTTACTTACTTTAAAACTTACTCAAGGATTACTTACTTACTAGTTTAATACGCACATTAAACCAGTAAAGTTATCGTCTTATTGATTTTCTTTTTGCATTTATATCACACTCACATCACTGAGATGTACATTTTAAAGTCAAAGTGCGTGTGACAGGAGACTGATGGACGAGGTGTATGTTTAATTTGTTATCTCAGACAGCATATTATATATATAAAATAATATTATTATGTAGTAATGGACTATTGCAGTAAATGGTAACACTCTTTAAGTCTACGGCGCAAGTAGAGTTAAAATCATTATATATACAATACATGTATAGGTTACATATAATATTGTGCCGAGAAAAAACAATTTTTGAAAAAAATCTGTTATTGCTATACTAGGGCAGTCTATCACATATATCTAATAATAATCACAAACGTAATTATTAATACTGACTACACGTCTAACCGATGTAAATATATAAATAATCTAAATAATCTAACATACCTACTCACAATATACTATATAATAAATTAATAGTATTACGTGTGTATACAACGTTTCGTTTACGATCGCCTTAATCGTCCACGTTACTCGAGCTAGTTTTGTCCAAAAATAAAACGCTAAACACAATATATTATGGTAATACTATATAGTCCGTGTCATGTTAAAGGGGAAACAACTTTTCTTACCATTTCTTTGCTTTGTAAAACAAAATATTTTCAAACTCTATACATTTTGTTTTATTTATTTGTTTGTAAGTAGATAATTTTTCACAAAACATGATTAACTTCCACTTTAACTGTTTAAACCTTGAGTTATTCGCAATGTGCAAAAATACATTTGTAACTTCGAGATTGCCGTCTGGCCATATCGCCAATAACACATTCATACTACTAATTTGATTAGTAACAGTGTTTTAAATAAAAGCCAGATAATTTGTAATCACAGCGTTGGACATTTAGATATAATATACTTGTATTATACGTACCTATATTGATCAGCTGATGTTACTTCAGAGATCCAGACTGCAGGTACAAAAATATAAGATTTAATAATATAATATTATACTTAGTATATTGTGTGTATTTGAAATTCTACTTAAAAATATATAAAAAATTCTTTATACATTTTTATGGAAACTTTATTCTCCCACTGGTTTTACTAAATATAACTTAAGAATATAATTTACTGTCCATACTTTAACAATCATTCTCAGCGCACTATGTTATATATAAAACGTCGTGGAGGTCAAAACATTCGACGAGTATAAAAAACGAATGTAGCTTGGTCTAGACTATTGTATCTATAATTACAGCTAGTTTTATCTATTTTATATAAAATCATAGTATTTAATTGTTAAAGTAAACCAACGGTAGTCTAACCTAATGAATTTCTGAAAATTGGAGAATTTCAATCTAGCAAGTGAAAGGTAATATAATACAATCATCTATATGATGATGATAGATTAGATTCTATAATGATTTTAAGTGCAGACATATGATATGTAGTCGATCAAATTGATATTTAACAAAATAGCGACATTATATGAGCCACTTTAAGTAAGAATTAATATCTATAATTGATAATACCTATAGTTAGATGATATTTAATTTATGTATTATGTACAGGTTTATTGTATTATTGTTGATTGTTTTTTATGTGCACGTCATTTATTATGAGGTTTTTATATTGTAAAAAAAAAATTAAATATATATATATTTTTTTTTTGAACCGGTATACTTATTATTATTATATTAATATATCGTATTAATTTCTTATTTGGGAATTTAAATAGATAAGTTTTTAAATTGTGCTTCACGCGAGCAACTAAAAAAGTATAAATTATAGATAGCTAAATAATATTATATAATTCGTATAATATGTAAGAACTAAATACTAATATATTAGTAATAGAAAGGCTAAAAAAAAACATTTTAAGACGCCAAACTGAATAAGACCTCCCTATGAATTTTTCATCAGGACGTCTCTTTCAGTATACTTTGAATATACATAATAAATAATAATAGTAAAAGTAATATAAATAATGAAAAGTAGAGATAACAAGTTATATAAATACTTATATGAGTGCATTTTATTTTTAATCAAATCCAATTTATAGTCCAATGCAAGTGTATAATTTTAATATTAACCAATAAACTAAACATTATCCAACTACTGTTGACTAGTTAATGATTTTGCATTTTTTTTTTCATATTTAAGAAAATGCATTTTGAACTATAAATATGTCTCATTTGTATTCAAATTTAAATAATAATTTTTTTTTCAATTTTTATTTTTATTGATTTTTGTAAATTGTTAGAACCTTTTTTTTCTTTTGAGATTTTAAGTAATTTTTGACCGATTTTCCTTTAAATGTAGTGAAAAATCGTGATTTATTAATTATTCTTTTGATTACGATCTATGTCATATTGGTATTTTACGAATTTCACGAGAATTGTGCAATTTGAAACATTCGTAGCTGAAATTTCGTGGTTATTAGCCAAAAACCGCGGTAAAATCTAACGTCAGCCGGTTACTCTGAACATAAAACAATTTAAATAGTTAAATAATATATTATATATGGACAGTCTATCGTCGTCCGATTGGTACCGGAAGTAGGCGGCGTGCACGTGTCGGTTCAGCCCGTTTTTGTCGCCTGAAACCCGGAAACTATAAATATAACACGTATGTACGTATATCGTGTATATATGTATATGTGTTGGAATACACTGCACACTCAAGTGTGGCTGTCACGAAACTCCACAGCATGTGCTGCGGGTCCATCGTTCTGTGCGGAGATGAACGTCTGAAGAGTTCACAAAACTATAGACGTCGAGGCCCGCCCCAGTGACGCCTATCAGATACCATAGTATAAAGTCATCACTCATCATCCGGTAATATTCGTAATTAGTAAAATTATTAGCGTACACTGATCGGCAGCAGTCTAAAACAGTATAACATAATGTTGTTTGATAATTAGGGCTCAGGTGTATATAGTCAAATACATATCTTACAAACTTTGACAAGTGTTTGAAGACAATTCAAGATATTCGGATACTCTAACCTACCTACGTATAAGCTGTAAATTCAATTAACCAACTTGAACGTAACCGTAAACAGTAGAATAGAGTGATTTGCTACAGTATTGTGAGTCAACTTTAGAAAGTTGTACAAATGTACAACGCCAAGCACAAACGAGTCAATATTATTAAGTCCATACTCGAGTTAATTATCAATATACATAATATTGTATTTATACACCTACACGTGTGTTATGATAATATAACGACGACAGACCGTCTCGCTCAGAATCATATTGTTTCGTATGCAGTGTTTTATTTTCTGATTGAAATTTAACACGTCCATTATTGCGCCTGATGCAATGAAGAGATTCACTCGAAATCCATACAATTGTACGGCGAAAAGCGCGACGACCTGCTTGAGAGTTTTTTTAATTTTTCAAATAAAACTCTAATCAAAAGTTTTCACGAATCGATTTTACTTTTGTCGGCAATGTTTTCGTTTCGTATTTGTGTTGTAGTTTATATTATGTAGTACGGTTAGGACGGATTTGTAAAACGACTGGTCGTATGATACGCGTATATTTACGACAGCTGGTAAATGTACTGACGTATTAAGTTTGAGCGCAGATTACGTTAATTCTCGCAGTTCACCAGCATAGTGCGTCAAATATTACGGGTTTTAAACATGTAACTGTTTGCGGTGTTTCTTAATACAACGCGTGATATTGAGTACCCATAGTTGATGTTGTGCAGTAAAGAATTTAAATTATTGAACGAGTCCATTCAGTATAATTAATGTGTTCGGATTATATGTTTGTTCAAATAGATAGGTACTCGTGGTGCCAAATCGAAATGATTTATGTATCCATAAACGATTTTTATGTCAATAGTTTATGATCCGTTTTTTTTGGTATGTTCTCATCGTGTCACTTCGTCGAACATAATTACTTATTTATCTTATTTGATGTTTTTAAGTGTGCAGCGTAAATTATTTAAAAGATTAACATAATAAATATAGTAAATTAATATATTACTATAAACTTGATGATTTGGTACTCATATAAACATCTATAATATACTTCTTAGCTGTGAATTAATCACTTCACGAGCTGTTATTTATACCATCTTTGTTGACGTTTTCAAGTACGAGTATATAATATTTTAAATCAATTTTAAATCCAATTTATGGTATGGTCCTCGTGTGTGAACGTGTTAATTTATGATCAATGACATGACTCGTTCACCAAGTGTTTTACGATTCACTAGTTGTTTTTTATTTAGTATTATTATTGTATATTTGCATCACTCGAACTAAACTTAATTAAATAAACACAAATAAAATGTTAAGGACATTATTTTTTTTAACAAGTGTTTATCCTAGTATTGAAATTATCTTATTATTATACTTGAACGATGTTTTCAATTTAAGAATTCGAGTTTGATTCTTAATCTGGGTTTTGAAGACTTTTAAATTAATTTTTTGAAAAAAATTGACGATTTCCGATCATTGTCCGGTACAGTTTAAAATACGTAGTAACCTGTTTAATTATATTATATTATATTATACTATATATTTTATTCTTTTCTGTCTCAAGGACTTGTCTCCACAACTAATCTATACTCTTTTTTATCTAATATTTTCATTTTCTAACAACTTGTTTGATATAATAGCTTCTTCGTATTCTCTAGATTTGTTTCCCTTAATTATCCTCTTCCTGTTTTCCATTTATATTTCACTCCATAATATTTATAATAAACATGTTGGGTCGCACAACGTGTTAAAAAACTCAATTATTTATATTTCTATCATTTTAATAATTTGTCTTGGTTCGTGCACTATATTTAACACATTCTTACTCTCGATTTCCTTTCCATTAAATTGATCTTTGTCACTATAAACATCTCTTATACTACTATTATTCTTTGGTCTAGTATACTTAACATCCAGGACTCAATACTATAGAATATTACAGACGAATGTCTTAACGAATATTTTCCTAATTTTAATCGATAA
The DNA here is from genome assembly GCF_020184175.1 of Aphis gossypii. Lineage (NCBI taxonomy): Eukaryota > Metazoa > Arthropoda > Insecta > Hemiptera > Aphididae > Aphis > Aphis gossypii. The sequence goes on from NC_065533.1 coordinate 60,919,943, forward strand.
ATGTCTGCTTGTTAATAGATTTTACTTCTTAATAAAGGCTTGGGTAACCATAACTATTTTTATTTTTATTTTTGTTGTATATTTGTTTTTCTGCGTAACATGTATATCACTTATCAAAGTAGCAAAATAGTTTGATTTTTTTGACAGCCACGCTGATGAGCTAATAGTTATTTCAATTTTTTTCCGTGTTTGGTCTCTATTAATATTTTTATTTTTGGCATTTATTTTTAAATGCACTTGTTTCAAAACTAATAATTAGTTTGTCAACATATTATTATTGAAATCATATTAATTTTTTGCTATTATAACACTATGACGTCTGAAAATCTTTTGTTGTATATTTGTCTCCAATTGATTTTCACACCTTTCGTTTTTGATCCGAATTTTTAATGACATTTTCAACTAAAACATTAAACGAAAAGGGTGACCAGATCAACCCCGCCTCACTCTTTTTCTAATCAAAGCACTTCATTTGACACATTTTATTCAGATTTGCGCTTTTCGTTGTTCGTATAGTTGTTATTTTACTAGAATAAGTTAACTAAAACAAAAAATATTGTAAATTAGATTTTGTTCAATGGACTGTATAAAATATTTTATAGTGTTGACCGATAGATGGTCTGACAACAAGTGGTGAAAAACAGTGAACACAATATTATAATAATGATATAGATAAGGCCAAGTTTTGGCGATAATAATTTGTATACATATTATATATGGTGCTCACGCTGTAGCAAGTTGAAAAATAATACATCTATCCCCGCAATCTATGCCTTATGTAGGTATCTCATTGTTTTAAACAATTATTTCCAGTCTAAATCATTGAACGCCTTTTCAATGTCCACAAACGTCAACATAAGTGCTTCTATTTATATCATTTAATCGTCTTCTGTCTAGTAACTTTTTTGATACTTTTCTTGTACCGATTATAGTCTGTGAATATAATATTATGGTACAGCATAATATTTTAACTGCGGTATTTTTTTTTCAAACATTATTTATCCTATATCGATGGAAAGACGTGTCGTATACGTATAATGTATATTATTATATATGTATAATAATTTCTTCGAAAATAATTTGCGGGAGACCATGTCATTTATCGTCTGATAAGCATTTTTTTTTTACGAACAAAGTTTGATTTCTCGCACGATCTCAACATCACCCACTAATGCAAACGTATGCATGTCATGCTAAGTATTATATTATATCGTTTTATCGTGATTTACCATCGGTAAGTTATTGATTTCGTGCAGTGCGAACGGTTGTGACGGCGTTGATTGACGGACATTTAACACAGCACAACAAAATAAAATGTTATAAATAATATAATTTACAGCGTGTAAACTATTAGCGTTTAAAGCGTTCGAACGTACATTATTGACTAGTGCAGCACTTATTATATCGTAAGGTGCTAAAATGATACGCCGAAAGATATATTATAATAAACGGGTGGGCGCATTAAATATTATAAAATGTGTAACCAAATATCACAGTTTTTTTTGTTATAAATATTTATAATAAAAAATAATAACAGTTTTAGCGTATATTGTTGATTAAATGTTCGCGAAATACCAAAGATACTATTACGCACTTGCGTTATATTATAATTAAAGGAAGACAAGTTAATGAAAACACAATTAACGTAAGTTAGTTAAGTTATGTCAACGTTAAGTACGTTAAGCTACCAGTTAATAAATATCAAACAACAATATACTGTTCTCTAAAAGTTTTAAGTCAATACAATGGATAAAAGTATTGACTCAATTCAACTAAAAAGAAGTTCATTAATTTTTTATTTGTTAATTACAGCAACTCAAGTCATACATAAAATAGCAACTAAGTATATATATTTTTTTTAAAATAATAACACTTAATATATTCTTAAAAATGCATCACATTATATATACTGCTCTATCTAATTAAATACTAGCTGCAATAAATTAGACAATTAACTATACGTTTATATCTAGTAAATAAGGTATAATTATGACATATTATTATTATATAAAATTACAGTATTAATAGCGAGTGATTAAATTTAAAAAAAAATACTATTATACAATATTTTATAATACTTTATATTATATAAATAATAACAATTGAATAGTTTTAATTATGTACGTTTAAACAATATTATTCACCAAGTATGATCACCCTAAATTTTTTCGAATTCTGATTCTTGCAATCTTCTAACTGTACCTACATTAGGAGTGAGAACCGTGTTTTCAATTGATTTTTTCAAACCATTTAACGAAACACGCTTAATTTTTTCAAATGAGAATCTCACATTTTTTTTTGGAAGTTATTCAGCAGATAACTTTTTTTTTAAAAATGTTGATGCATCTGTATATAAATCTAAATTAGTTATATTTGGGTTCTTTAACTATAAATACTTAGGATACCTAATAGATCCATTATAATTGGTTCGGAAACTGATGTTTAAAAACAATTAAATGTAAGTATAGCGTTAACTTTTAGTACACCACTTTAATGCGCCATATTTTTGAGCACAATAATACTATATTTTAATATTTTTATATTCCCGTATGCAGAATATTAGTAATGTTTTTTGCTGCAGAAATAAAAACAATTTTTTAAGATAAGTTTTATTCTTTATATTACGCACAAATATAATATATATATTACAGTGAACCGTTTACATGCTATAGTAAACTTTTCCAAATAATGATAATAAATGCTCGTTCACGAGTCATTGCAGGTATATGTACATGATAAATATTTTATTTTGTAAATATGTATTAATGTGTCTTATAAATTTCGAAATTCATATGTACATACATATAAAATATAGCTATAATAACACTAATACGTATACAAGCTTTTAACTAGTATAATAGTTTGTGGTAGTATATATATAGGTACATTTACGATTCTTAATACTTATAAATATTTATAATATTTTTAAATAAGAGTTTATTATAATATAATATGAAATTTAATACATTATATACTTCTACAATTATTGTATTGAAGTGAATGCATTTTCAATTCCTAAAGCGAGATAAAGATGTTCGGTTTTGCGACCATTTTTCGTCTTTGAATCGTTTTGATCATTTCATGATTTACAGCAATTTTTGATAAAATATGATAACTCAAAATAGTTTAATATCCATGGCGGCATGACGAACAATAGTTGAAATTATAGCTTTATAAGAGGTACACATTCAAACTTCAAACCGTTTTTAAAAAAATACACAATGTTTGTTTTGAACCTTATGTTGTGATAATATTATTTTAAAAAGATATTGTATTTTCAACAATTTATGTAAACAAACATTGTAACTTATCCATAAAATAGGTTTAGAAATGTGAGATCGGTAAATTAACACAGTAAAATACGTAAGCTGTAAAGATTCTACAGATACGGTTACGCAAATTTTAATGTACTAATATCGATATGGCGATTATTAGTTAACATAAAATGTTATAATTTGTTATATATAACGGAATAATGGATTTGTTAAAAGTATGTCGTGTTCATATTTTTTTTTTTTTATGAGCAAATATCATGTCTGTAACAAATTAATTTCAAAAAATTTCAAACATATTAGTAGTTATTATTAATTTTATAATTAATTGTATAAGCTCTTATAGATTTATCGTAATTAATTGCAAAAAAAAAAAAAATTGAAAGTTTTTGCTTTGGGTCTGGCCCTGAAAAAAGTAATTACGACAATGGATAGATTGAATGAGAAGTGTGTGTCTTCTATAAATGAAATTGTTAACAAAAAAATTAGTACAAAGTAGAAACCATCAATTTAGTTTTTGATATTAATACATTAACGTTTATTAAAAAGTGTTCTGCTTCCTATTTGTTTTCTTTTTATAACTCTATAATTTATGATAAATTAATAATCTTTAGAAAACATTATACATGTATGATAAAAAGTAGTAAAAAATATTTTTTTTGATACCCATTCAATTGTATAGTAATAGAAATAGTAATTTTTTAAAAGTTAATAATTTTCGAATATGTTTGTATTCAACAAAATATAGTATATCTAAGAATAAAAATTTTTTTAATTCAACTTAAAACCATAATTTTATTGTTTTCTAATGTAATTTCATAACTTATGTATATTGGCCAATTGAAGAGTTAGATCTACTTCCTTATGCTAAAAATTGAATTAGATTTAGATAGGTATATTATACATTCACCCGATTACACTAAAATAAAAAAAGTTTAATTGATAACCTTTTTGCACCAAATTTGCTCTAGTATAATTATTTTACTGTAATAATCACAACTTTTGGAATATGATTATTTTTAAAAACGACTATCCGTAAGTATAAAACTCCTACGTGAAGTTTTATAATTATTACTTAATATTTTATCCGAGTATAATTATTATATTCGATAGTTATGTAATGTATAAAATAAGATATTTATTAATTAAAATATGGATAATTTGAAATACAAATATTTAAAATACAAATTTACATGATAATTAATAATTTCATATTTTATAATGTATTATTTTATTATTACGTAATATTATCGATTCAACGTAACTGAGCAAGTATTATTACGTACCTATAATACCTAATTTAAGCTACGATAAATAATTAACAATATATTATGTGATGTGCATATTAAAATATTACAATATTATGAGTTTTTAACCTAACTGTAATAATATTTATGGTTAATTATGCAAATATAATTAATTAGTATCGTGTACAATTTGGCTTTCTTGTTTATTTTATATCGGCACGAATTTATCCGTATTATAATTTTGTTTTAGTACACTTTAGAAAACTATTTAATATATTGTAATAATACATAATAATATTCGTACAAAATCGTTAATAAGTTATTATATCCCGTACATATACACCTATACATGATATTATATGACATTACAGATTTGCGGTCGTAAAAATAATCATATAGTACGTTATGACCACATAACTATAAAACGTTTATTATACATTATCGTTATAGCAGTTGAATGATTTGACGCAAAAGGGCTGTCGATAAAAACGTACGCAAACAAACTACCCTTAGGATATAATATACACAATTCTAAGGTTGATTATTTTTGGCGTAAACGGGTCGATGTCCGCCAAGTGATGACCTACTACAACATTACACCAACGCAAAATTCGTTACACAAAAGTGATCAAATGTTTGTGAACCGTTTTGTTTTCCGAATCGATATCTCACGCCTTCATAAAATGTATTTATGGATATTCAAAAGGTGTCAGTAACTTATTAGGTACTATAAGGTTATAAGTTCTTGTTTACAAGTTAGGTATAAAAATATTTTAGTATTTACAATGAATGGATTGGTCTGTGTTTAAATTTTGTCAATTGAGTTAGAGTTTGTTAGTAATACATTTCATTTTGAAATGAACTCGATGATTTTTGAAGTTTCTTTTCCACTGAGAATTTTTTCGTTTGTGTATGTCGATTCGTAAAAAGGACATTTTTTTAATACTATGTGTTATATTTTGATTAAGACACGTGTTGAGCATCGGTGGACGGTCTTTTTTGCTTATTAGAAAAAAAAATAATGCGTAGCAAAAGTGTGTTTGATTCTCGTTCCAGAGATTGCAATAATATTAATAATATTATACGTCGGCTGAGGTCCGAAGGTATATATACCATTGTTAAGCTGAACTTTTGATGGACTTAGGTTTATTGGTAGGAGATACGAAGTCCCAGCAGTGTTGTCACGAAAAGATGGTTTTATTTTTTAATTTATATCGATGTATTATATTATAGTCGAAGGATATTTTTTTGGACGGCGTTGTTTGTATTATTTTATTGCTCGCTAAGAAAAGCTGCGCCGTCGGCCATTTCGTTTCCTTTTATTCCCGCACGGAAAGGTATCCACATAAATTCAAAGCTATACGCGTAAGACTTTTTGGCTTTAGATATATTTCGTTATCAAGCATAATGTGAGTAGTACAAATTATACCTACGATTACGGTACACCTCCGATTCGACTTGACTTCAATTTACTGCGTGCGGTTAATAGGGTAGAAGGTATATAATGTATATGCTGTGTGTGTACCGTACAGCACGTAATATTGTTAAACGCTATATAAGCGGAACAGAAAAAAAAAACAGAACAAAACGACAAAAGTATAGGAAAAAAACCGCAGTAGGTATTATATTGATAGTACTGTGTTGTTATAGTATGAATTCAGCGTTTACACGCGTTGTATCATAAATAATATAATATATAAAATATTATATTATATTATACGGTGGTCCGGACGATCGATGTTCGGCAATAAATTGTCTTTCCGGTGCAGTTCAAATGATGTGAAAAATTGAAGTACCTATATACATTGTTATTATATTATATACGAGTTGTATTCGGTCGGTAAATTGAATAAAAACGATTCGGTTTATGTTTTCATAATATGATATAACGTTTCCATCACCTACCCCCCTCGGTTTTTTTTTTCGATCACCCGACGCATTGTATTGGGAAAAGGCGCGGGGCGGTCGTGTAAACGCCAAATAGAGCGATTTGATCGAAAACTTTGCGGGGAAGCCAGATTTATACTTAGAAACAGTTTTGGTATTTACTGCTGCGAGGTTTAAGCGAATTACTCGAACATTTAAGATGGCTTGTGCAACTTTTGGACAGACTAAGCATAATATTATAATATATATATTATAACCTGCAAACCCAAGTACATCACACCAACAAATATCATGTCTATAATACGACATATTATAACTATTATTATACCTAAGGGTCGCGGCCGCTGATTCCTACTACCTACGCGTTATTGTATTAGCAGAGGTGAGCAACTGACGGCCCGCGGCCCGCATCTGGCCCTTCCTACAAATTACATCATACAATTTTAAAGTTTATCGTCTATTCTCTATATTCTATAATATATATGTATATTGTATAAAGTCTATCTTATCGATATAATAATTGTTATTGAACATTGTTAAATGTCTAAATTTCATAATGTCATAATATGGTATATACACAGTACAATAGTATATAGCTTTAAACCATAGCTATTTGTACATCCGTATCGTGCTGTCCTTGAATTACTTGAATTTATTATTTTCATGTTTCATGCTTAATAATGTCCGCAAAAAAGCAAAAGCGTAAAATTGATGATAAAAATAGAAATTTTATACCTCATGGGAGAATGACTATTTATTTATTATCAACAAAACAAATGCCAATTGAAATGTATATTTTGAATGATCAATTTTTTTGCGCTTTTTATGCTCTAGTCCGCTAGATTTTTGTTTTTTAAAAATTGACCCTCTAGTAACTTAAAGTTGCCCATCCCTGATATATAGTAATACAGTAGGTTATTGACGGTCGAACGAGCACGTACTCGCATGTCTCATTTCGGCGTTTCAATAGTATTATATCGTATAAAGTGCATTAATTTTCAACGACACAACCGCAGCCGAAGACGTTAGCTTTTTTTTGTTCCCGAAAAATTGGCCACCATTAGCCATTTTCGTGTTCGCGTTCACAAAATCCGGTACGACGTACGCAACGTGCTCGTACGAATTTCGTGTAATTGCATTACTATGACGTATTATGTAAGTATACTTGTGCTGTGCTCGCATATATATTTATCGAAGACAGGTCAAAACGCACGTCACACGATATTTTGTAAAATATTTGATTCATATGTTATTGTTATATGTATTTCAATAGTTTTCCACAGTGTTTATAATTTATTTGCGACGAACACACTCATATATAATATGTTGTATGAACACTTTTTAATAGGTAATATTATTATTATTAATAATAATAAAATTAAGTATGACGTCCAAAACACTTTAATTTCTACAGTGATTGAGAAAGATTATGTATTATTGTTTAACGAGTTTAATAGTCATTGTCAAATTTATAGATTTGTATGATAAATCTTAAGTAGGTATATATAGCAATAGGACTTGGTGTGATCGCATTTATATAAATAAAAATAAAACAATTGAAGTTGGCTCAATTTAAGAATAAAGAAAACTTCCAAACACCTTAGTGATTCTTATGAAAAATTGAATTAGTGGTATTTTAGGGATAATATCCAACAGTTATGTAAGTGCCAAGTGGTCACTCTAGTCATGATGCTTCATAATATTACATTCCGCATGAAATCAGGACAGTTATTTACATGTCTTATGATGATTATCGCTGATAACTTTAATGGTCATACTCATTACCGTATAAAAAACAGTTGCCATAAGCTAAATCTATCAAGTACGATTTCAATAATAATATTTCGATACGAAACTGGAAAAAACATACGTTTTTCGTGTATGATTTTTCTTCAACACACAAAACATATGAGTATAATAATATGTAATTAACTGAACTGTTTCTTAAAAAAGTAAGACAAAAAGCGTTTGAAATTTTATCGACACTTGTGGACAAGATGCTGAAAAAAAGTAATGATTCCATTTTAAACGGTCACTCATCTACAATAAGTAGACAATTCAGATAAATCGGATAATGTGATTAGATATCGCTATTTTTTTTCCATCATTAACGAAACAATATAATTATAGTTTGATTACCTATTACACGTTTATTGAATTAAATAGTAAATACCTATCTAACTGTATTTGCGAATTACTTGTACAAACGCTTTTAATTTATTATATTATTGGATTGTCGATTAACTGCACTAAATTGTTGTTAGGTATTGGTTTGAACTAGATTTGAACGTTCTAAAAACCGAATTTTCTTCTAAGCGTGTTTCCGTGGTACATATTATAATGATGCATAAGCACATCACACAAAACGGAATGATTACGATAATAATTAAGCGTAAATTATATTATTGTGGTGCCGGAACTAATTCAAATATAGAACGCATTAGTGCCGATGTCTGGTGTATTTTTCATTTCGGAATAAAAATAGTATTTACTGTTAAAATTTTAAACGGTTTGGTTCTGGGTATTATCGAAATCGATTGTTTATTTAAACTACAGTAGTTAATTAAATTGGTTATTAAAAGTACTTACCATAATATTATAGATAAATTTAAAATAGAAGTACATTAGGCGCGTATTCATCGAAGGGATGGGTCTGGGACTGTCCCTTTTAATCCACCTTCCCCTTATTGTGACTAAGCCAAATGTAAAAAAAAAAATATTTAAGAATTCACTGAGAATGACTACATTATGTATTATTTATTTAAATAAAATATGCTGTATGAGGGGAAAAAAATGTTAGTTTGTATTGTTAGTTGCACATAACTCATTTAAGAATAGAAATATCGCACAAACGCCGACAATATGTTTACCTTTAAGTTTTAAAATGGGTTAATTCACTCTAATATGGTATAATAATAAACCACGATAATGTTTCTACCTAATGAAACGATAAAAAAAAAATTAAGTGTTTTAAAACACTATAATATATTTTAATCGTTTTTAGCGATATATTTACCCAACGTTTATTACAAATGATTTAAGTATTTTAAACAAGTTTTTTTTTTAATTTTTTTTCTTTTTAAACCATCGTGTTTAAATAATATAATAATATAATGATATTACATTTGATAATTGAAAACCCGTTGTGGGTATATATGTATAATGGTGGCGCCGTTGAGCAAATAATATATTCTCGCGCGAACATTAAAATCATGACATAAATTTCGGTTTACCGCATACCTGCTGCATGTATATTATTATCAGATTCAGGAAACCTCCATCTCACTGAAAACCATTAAAAATATGTTGTATTTAGTGTACGTTAAAAAGATGATGTACCTACCTACGTTATGATAATATTATACCCATAATATAGCTTATGCCAAATACGTATATTAAATTATATGTCATGGTTATGTGTGAGATGAGTACGTATACCCATATATATATATATATATATTGATAGATACATCAGGTATCGAGTATACTACTATAGAAGGGTCTTATGACCACGACGACGATGATGATATATTATTATAGGGTGGCGTGACTCGGCTGCTATTTTTCTATAAAGAGGTTTTGATCGAGAAAACGTGTTTATAAAAGCAAAACAGTATTTTATTATATAATATTAATTAGGTGTATATAGGCACTGCAACTTCGTAATATACAAAATAATATTGTAGATAAAAAATTGTATTCACGTGATACGTATTTTCTTTTAAATCACTGAAATGAAAATAATCGTTTAAAAAAATATATAATATTTTGTATTTTGATCGCAAAAGTCGTAGGTATCTAAGACAATGTTTGTAATTTGTTCCAGTGGATAAATCACAAATTAAAAAGTTTTCTATTTTTTGTATTGCCGAATGATCGTATACTAAAAATTAAATAGATTATATAAGGTAAAATATTTTCTTATATTTGATCGTAATTTAATTAGCAGTAAGATGTAACTTCAAATAGTATAAATACAGAAAAAAATGTTAAGTTGTACTAAACATAATAATACATTATAATATTATATACACATATTATTTTGTAAATGTTTAGGTATCGACAATGTTAAAATTTAGTCTTATAACATTGTTGAATCTTAATTTAATCGATTTTGACTTTAATGGTTTTTTTTATTCATTGCTGCATATAATAATTAATAAATAATAATAAACTATTGAGTGTTAAAATAAAACCAGATAATAAAATAACACATTATACTGATATTTTCTTTGAGATGAATACGTTGATGATTTTATTTTGTTATATGATAATACTTACTAACTGATCGTTTTTTCATATCAATTATTCTCGATGTTATTTGATTTTTGTATTCTAAAAATTTTATTATAAATATTATGTTTGTGCAGATAAATCGTAGAACTTAAAAAGTACAAAAATATTTGGTTGAACTGAATAAAAGTACTTTTCCGATGTCGAGTAAAATAACTTACAAACATTCGCAGCCCTTTTACTTGATATATATTGCACGACGTTCAAATAAATGGTGAAAAAGCTGCGTCTTCGTCAATATATATGTATCAATAAAATATAATCACTAAATCAACTTATTCGTTCGTCTGTAAATTGTATAGTTTGATTTTAACTTTTGCCCGCAACCACTATATAGGTACACTATACGCCAACGGATATATAATACTAGTAAGCCTCAATATCGTTCGGTGCAATCGGATGTAGGTATGTGCACTTTTTTAAATCCCACACACATTTTTTCACCCACGATTTTCGGCGCAAATGGCATAATATTATACGTTTAAGCTCAGTCGGGAATCACGCATATTTATTCTCATAAAAACAGTTCTCCCTATACTTAGACACTATTGATAAGTTATTTTTTTACAATAAGAAAATGCTATATTCGTTTCAATGATTTAATCATAGTAATAATATTTTATCGGTATCCAATGCATAAAATCCTAAAAAATCGTCCAGAGTTCCATTCGGATACCCAATTCGACCACAAACATATTTTACAGTTGTCTTAAAATCAAGTTGACATCGGTTTTTAAATATCAATACTTAAAACCCATGGAAAACTATTTTAAAATGTATATCGCAACACGAATTATTATGATCAGGTACGTCCAAACTGATCAGAATTAAAATATTCTTTACGTTCTCCATTTCAGAATTAGACACATAAAAGTAGCCAAACACGTAGGTACGTTTCACACATCACCAAAGAATTTCATTTCCACTTAGGTTTTTCAAACCGAAATCGTACTTATATTGATTGGAAACCGCATCATGTATCCCTCTACTTTTTACAAACATTGCTATCATTGAATATTGATGTATACAAATGTTTTTGAAGTAAAACTATAAACTACATTTCGGAACTCGGTTAGCATAGCGACTACTTCCTTATACGTAGTGCACTTAACTGTTGTAAAAATTTGGAAAATCCTTCATAACAATCGACCGTCTTGTCATTAATAATGAGATAAATAATTATAGGTATTAAATACGGCGACGACGAGTCTGTATACTAAATAAATTGTATGTTTCTCCTCCTCGTGGTGGTGTTCTTTGATAACAATAAATAAAATTATTGGAATATTATTTAAAAATCATTGCTCATCTATAATTTTCAAATGAATAAAAGCTCTTTGGTCGAAACGGGTGTCTGAGCGAAACCGGAAAGGTCAAGTTTGGTCGATTCGGGTCACGCCTATTTGTGTGTATGGTAAAAACGCGCAGGTAAAAAGTTCTATAATATTTGTGAGCGGTTTTTTTTTTCAGCTGCTTGTACATAAAAACGAACTAGGTGACTTTATACTCGCGACTTGCGCTTATAAAAAACTGAATGTGTTGTCTTTTTATTACTAAACCTAACCGTAGTTGTCACATATTTATGGCGAATGTAAAAAAGCGATTATTACAATATTATTATTACACATGGCACATAGCAGTATCGGACATAGTATCATGTTTTTATAACACACCCAACCGGTATAATATTATAACGATGTCAACGGTGGTCGTCGGTACATTTTGGTAACCAAAAAAGCAGTTCAATCTTGATTTTACTTTTGAAATTCACTTTTTTCAAAATATCATGATTTTTAAACAAATTGGATCGCGTGTCTGTTGCTTTTGTGCTAAAATTCGAATGCTTGTTTTGAATAAACACTGTCTGCCTAGCTACTTATTAAAAAGATAAAAAAAAAATGTACCTATCACTACGATACGAATACAATTTTCTACGAAAAAAATTATATTGTAACAGATCGTACGTTATACACAAGATACGTATTATATTGGCCTGCAGGACTGGGAAAGTTAATGATCATTTTTTACTCGGTTATGTTAGCTAATAGGAATACATTTAAAGCAAGTTTAAAGTTAATATTTATGTACATATTTTTTAAAATCAATTTCGTCGAGTAAGTATAAACTACCTTATTTAACTCAATCGTTATATTTTTAATTGTTGCTGTAAGTAACCATTAGATATAGTTTAAAATCATAATTTTTCAAATCATTTTTCTATTAAGTTAATATTAATAGAAAGAATTTTAGTTTAAAAATTAAGTTAATATAAAATTAAACGCAAAAAGGTTACGTTAAGAATTAAAAAAAAAAAAATAGTTTACAGCTTATTAAAATTTACTTTTTAACTCGTTTGTGAGTATTGCGCCCATCACCGCATATACTATATTATGATATAGGTGTCTATTATATTATATTATATTGACATTTCGTTTATGATATATGAAGCTGCCCTAAAAACACTTTCAATTTAATATATAATTAAGAGTAAGCACGTCGATCATTAGTCCGCGATGATGCTATAATAACGATGATGGACGAATCTATATAGAAAACATCGTTTTTACATATGGATCGCGATAAAGCGTTAATGGATTTTATTTCGATATTTCAGCAAAACACGATATCACACACCACACCTGACAGTGACCTGTCACATTTTCCAATCAATTTCGCCGTGACTCGGCGTGTGTACCTATAGCACTGACGCGTGTATGTAACCATCGCACCATAAAATAAATATTATAAAGACGTCGCACTATGTATAAGGCACGATGTATATCGGAAAACGAACTAGTAAAAACATTATCGGTCTGCCAAAACTATAGTTTTTCAAAGTCAAAACAAACTTTGGTCGATTTTCCAAAATCCAGTAAGCACGTGCATGTAAAAGGCACATTGTTGACAGATATATAGTTGTACAGGTACTCTTTTTTTTCTCGGATTTCGTGTACACGTACTGTAATACGGGGACAATATATTAGAGTTTTCCGTTCTGTAAACAACCGCATATACCTATATTATACACATAGAGATATATTTAAAAATGTCGTTCTTTTTAGTTTTTCATATTTTGAAAATCATTCAATTTGTATTAATTAATTATTTATTAAAAAAATCTAGTAGTTTGGTAAAAATATATAACGCATTGTTTTTAAAAATTGGAATCTGATAATGAGTAGGTACTAGTATACCGTGACATATAACTTATCTCAAAAAAATTGGTTTTTCTTAGATTGTCTAGTCCCATTGCTCCTGCATCTTGTATTTTTCCGACTGAACTTACAACAATAGGGAATTAACTCGTACATACCTAATAATGACCCAGGAATCGACTAATACATAAAGTAGGTCTCGGAAATCAACTCACTTACTGCGATTTGTATATTATATCGGCGAAAGAAGTTCAACTGACGGGTTTGCAATACGGAACACACAATAACGGTAAACTTGCAGCAATATAGTATAGGTAAATAATAATATGTAAATAAATAACACGTCCCGTATGTTACATACATTTTGTAATAAGTGAATAAATGGGAAGAAAAAAAATCACCGAGTCATAATAATTATATACACACCTATATGTAATACAAATAGGTACTTACCGTACTACCGCGGAATTCACGTTTATAATATTTTATGTGAACCACCGCTGAACGCTATTCCGCGACTCAAAGTCGCGTTATTTGCTCGTTTAATAATACGACGACGACGACGATCGATGATTAATGGTTTTCGCATACAGCCATTATAATACGTATATTATTATTATTTATCTTATAAATATAATATATTACGATACGCACATGCGCAAACAGGCTTTTTTTCTTTTTTTTTATAATAAAGTGTAATAAACATAATATTATAATATAACGCGTACGTATAGGGGCACGGGTGACTTGGCGACGTCCGAGCGGGCATATTTTTTAAACCGCGACTCGGGGGGGATTCGTGTTTAAATAATAATATATTATTACTGTACCGGTGCAATATATTATTGCTATCGTTAACCGGTCCCCGTTTGGCAGTGACGCCAATCCGCTACCGACCGCGGATAAAAAAAATGTCGTGATAACGTATATTATATAGGTAGGTATGTATAACTGCGTCTCTGCGTACGTGCTTGTTTATGCGCTATGATAATGAGAAGGCTGATTATTATTGTGCGAGCCTAATGTACCTACGTGCTTTTTGTTTTTCCGTTTTACTCCGCGACAATATCACAATATATATAAATGTCGCAGGACAGCGTTATGTCGTGCGTGGGCATTGCGTGTAGGTTAGGCGTGCCTCGTCGTACAACAGTAGTTTATTGCACATTACGAATAATGTGCGTACACGATGTTTTTAAGACGAGCGAGGGGGGTTTAAAAATATCCACTATGACATATAGGTACCTATTACGCATGACGCGAAATTCGGTTCGAGACCAGATGACAATATTGTGATATTATTTTTCTATTTAGGTATTTATCGAAGAATCGTCAACGCAGTTCTGCAGGTTGTCGACGGGAAAATATACACAAATTGTGTGAAACAATCAAAACTAAATATATGTATAATTTAAAGGATTTATAATCCATGAATACGTGTCAAACGTTTACGCGAATGATTATACGATAATAATTATAAACTTAGGTGAATTTTGAATTGTTATACATTGGACATGTGAGTGACACGTGTGAATGACATTGAAGGTTGTTAAATTTTACGAAGTTTGAGTTCCTCGAGGGTAAAACGATTAATATTGAAAACTAAAGGATTTAAATACCTTCCTCGAGGAACAACGGTAAGATCAGACATTAATGTTTTACCAAACAGATAAACAAATTGTGTGGGTAGGAAATTTCAGTCCTTAATATTTTAATGAAACATATACGATTCTTAATTAGTGAATTTGATTTAATTATATTGTTTTAAGAAATAATTTAGTTGGCGTTTAAAGTTTTCAAGAGTTATGATGACTTTTGCTTTCCATATTAACCAATTCTATCAGTTATGTGAAAAAAGTTTTTCGACGCTTTGGCATTTAACCACTTACGTAAAAACTATAATAAGATACATTAGGTACGCGACAATGTGGATTTTGGAATACTTCAGACTTCAGAGTTTCAGACTCGACTGCATGACAGATGATATGTTATTAATATAAAGATGACATATTATCTTTTAGAAAATTCAGTGCTGCTGCAAACAAATACAATGATATATGTATAATACAAATATATAGTTTTACAGCTTTGAATGTCTCATTACGTATTAAAAAAGAAAAAAAATAAGAAAACGAGTCTTCATAATCTAACCTAACTTTGGTGTTATATTGGAAATAGTTTGCACAACTGTACAGAATTCCATCGCTAGTCTATTATTAGCTTTTGATAACTTTTGCCGCCCACAATTACGCCACTAATATGTACATGTACCTATCTATAAATCTATAATAGTAACGTATTTCATAATGTATATTATTACATTATACATTTTTATAAGAGTTAAATAAGAATTATAAGTTGTTATGTGAAAACAGTAAACATATGTACACCATATGTGTATGGTACGTGACTATAAGTAAAGTATTATATAGGTAATCGCATAATATACTTTTATGTATGAATACATAAATCATGACTTAGATATCAGCTGATATGAGTGACTGAAAATATGTTAATTGTTTTCACACGGCTTATTAGAGCTGCTTAATGGACAAAGTAATTTAAAAAAAAATTCTTATCGGTAAATATAAATAGTAAAACCTGTCTTGTGCGGAATTACACGGGATCAATAAAAATTTCCGTTTTAGGCAGGTTTCTTTGTAACTGAATAAAAAGGAAAATTTCGTACTGTAGAGTTACAATATTCTGCACGGTTAAGGTTATAACATTTTCCGGCCAATAATAAAAATAAAAATATTTAAAATTAATAAGTATTAGGCAATGATAAATTTTAATTTTTAGTAAATAATTATATAATAAGTATAACTATTAATTATATATTTCAAAATAATGATAAATTTTAATTTAAAAAAAAAAAAGTATAGGTACTACTAATATTTATTGTTTTTAAAAGTTGTCAATTATTAGAAATATTTTATTTGAATAGTTAAACATTTGTGATTTGAAAGTTAAACAACAACTTTGTTCATATAGTGAACAATATAATAACTGTGTTCAAATAAAACAACATAATTGGTATTTCCAGTTATGACTAATTATTATAATACTACAATCATCGCCGTCTCCAGTGGTGATTCCGTGATGCAATATAATATAACATTATGAACCAATGTTTAAATAATAGCCAACCCAATCTTGAATAATGTTATAGAATATAGACATATACATTATAATAATTATGTAAATTTTAATATAATGCAGTGGCGTGCGGTCGGGGCAAACGAGGTAAGGGCCGCATGTCCGCTCAAAAAAGAAGAAAAATAAATTCATTATATCAATGAACAATACAATACAAGTTTTTTTATTTCAGATATAATACCTAGGTAAACTCGTCAGTAATTATACTTCATTATCTATATTATAATTTTATAGTAATATTTTTAAGAAAATTAATAAATTAATGTCATATAACCATGCAATATATTGACAGGAGCGCATCGGATTTCGATTAAGTACCTGGTTCGTATTTTTGTAGTTTAGTAGTAGTTACATAGCCGAGTGCAGTAGGGCGGAATGACCACAATTTTACGCAGCACTCGGAAGCGCTACATCGAAAGCTTTTAAACACTTTTTCAGATACCAAACTATTTTGATAATTGGGTTTTTTTTTTGTTAACCATGATATAATAATTCTAATATTATTTTAATAATAAAAACAAAAAAAAAATTTAGATTTTTATGATAAAGTTACCAATGAATTTATAAAAAACGATTAGGTAAATAAATTCTATACATTATGATAAAAACTTCTTTTTTTAAAAAACATGAGTAGTTAATAATTTACCTTTATATTAGTAATGGGTATTTATTTATTTGTTTTTTTTTTTTGGCACTTACCTAGCTTCCGATACTACCGCACGCCGCTGATATAATGTATTGTACAAATAGGAGGAGGAGGTTGAATGTACTATTCGCCTCCTCTCGCTCGAGCAGTGCGGACATCCCTAGGGTGGTACTTATGAGAAAACGGTTTTGCAAGTACTCGCAATTCTTCGGTACACACGAGTTTTCTTACATTCTTTTTCACATTTCCGTAACTACATACATAATAGTACTGCACTGTAAATATAATTGAATTTTTTTTTTCTATAAATCTTTGGTGTTACGTAAAAAAAATAAACATATATTATACGCAAAATGTATTGGCCAATTCTGTCAAGCAAACAAGTTAAATAAACAAACCTATGATACATAAATCATAAATACTAACATTGTGCAGTATACAAATAATTACGATATCGTCATTTGTGTATGGCTCCAGGCAACGTCACTCCCATACAACGAAAGAGAAAAGGAAAAAAATACGTTTAACTCGCCAAAAATGTTTTCGGCTTGAATAGTATAATAGCGACTATATTGTATATCAGTGCATATTATAGCTGTGCGTGGTTTGGTATTTGTTGTAATCAATAATTTACGGCCATAAACCACGAGTAATAGGTATATATATTATAAGGAAATTGTAAGGAAAAAAAATTATTGATGCTTGAAATAGTCATCACGGTAATATCGTATTATTATGTTGTACACTGTGTATTTTTTTACCCGTCCAGCAATATTTATTAAGATAATATGGTAGGTGAGACAATCGAAAATTGATCAAATAATACGTTTGAAGTTTTCAAAACTATTAGAAATTATTTCTATAAAATTATATAATATTATTATGCACTATAGCAGTGTATTAATTTATGATGTAATATGTACATTATAGAGAGATGATAGATATACTTCAAAGTACCTAATATTAGCATTGTTCTTAAGTTTGTTGATGACAATAATAATATTTTTTTTCATTGTGCGTGTGTACGTAAAATGTCTTTTATGTTTTTTGTTTTTCGTCAGTTAAATTTGTGACACAGAGATGTCGTAGTGAATGGTTCACATTAATATTGTGCTCGTTCATTTAATAATTTAATATTATATTATTCCCTGTATGGCCTACATAATTATAATCTCATGCGTCGCTTGCAAAGCTGGGAATTAACGAGTTTAAAAGTTAAAGTTGAGTTTCTTTTATAACTAAATTAGTAACTTTTAACTCAACGGTTATACCTTTTTTCAATTATAATAATATGCAGTTACTAATTAGTTTTTTAACAATTGTATTGTCATGTCAAAAAAAACATTTCTAATAATGATTAGAAACACTATTTGTATATTATAATTTAATATGTAGCATAGCCTAATCTAACCTAATATTAGTAATTAGTATATGATTATATAATAAACATTTCCATAAAAATGAAAATATTACCAAACACATTAGCTTCAAATATTTCAAAAATAACTTTATAATTTAGTATACCTCGTTTGACATTGCAAATGGCATGATCTATCAGTATCTCTTAGATTTATTGATAATAAATTAAAAAATCGTCAATTCGATGATTAAATTAGGTTAAAATATGTCAATTAGAAATTATTTATTGGATATAAATGATTGAAAACTTAATACAAAGTTCCTCTTAAATTATTAATTTTTTAATTAAAAATGATCAAAAATGTATTGACGCAATAGGTATAAACACTATGAAGTATAAACGTTTAACTTTAACAAAATTTGTCATGATCTTAAAAATGCTGTACAATTTTTTTTATAATTAGAATTCATGAACATTTTTTTATTTTATACCTAAGATTTGAAAATTGAATGTTAGACTTTTTATACGTTTTTCAATCTTTGTATTAAAAAAAAAAACCCAAGCCGAGTTTTTTTTTTATGAGCATTTAAAGTTCGAATTTTTATGATAAGTACCGTATATTTATCTGAAATAATTATTTCTTATTAAACAATGTTTAATATTTTGTTATTTTTCAATAAAAAAAAGAAATGAAAAGAAAAGAAAAGAAAACACTAATAATAATAGATACTTGAAATTTTCATCAAATATTTATATTATTATTTTTATTACTTATTTGATAATATATTCAAAATATTTTAATTATTTTTTTATAGTTATTGATAAAAAATTATTCGTCGGGTGAAAATTCTTAAAAGCTTAATACAAGATTGTAAAAATTGTATTCTTAAATCTGTATAAAAATATTAAAAATCCATAAGCACAATTTAATTTATTTTAAGCTAGAACTTTGATGAAATTTGTCAAAATCGCAAAAATAAATTTAAACTATTTTTTAATTAGAAATTCATAAAAACGTTTTGTTTTAAGCTAGGTATTGAAAATGTAATAAAAGATTTTCTCTTAAATAGTTCATATTAATTGTTCATAAAGACAATTATTTTTCATGAACATTTTTAGTTTAAATTTAGATAACATTACTTATTCAGACGATAAAATATAATAACGATATTAATTATTTTTCTATAATTAAAAGCATCATTCCTGGGAATTCAAAACTTTTACGTATATTATATTACTCTTGCATTTTTTAGTTATTTTAAGATATTATCTATTTATATTGGGAATCTATTTTTACTGTTGCACGATATTAACAGAAATATTTGAATTTTTATAAGTTGATAGAATAAGGTATAAATTATGTATGATATTATTATAATAAGTAAATACTAATAAATAATAATATAATGATTAATGTAATAATTTCGAAATTAATTATACCATTCTATTAACATTAAAATAAATAAATAAAAGCTATAATATAAAAATATATATGGTAATATGAACTTGGCGAAAGTGACTGATAGACTGTTTCCGTTATGAATCATTTTGTGTATACAATTATATTATACGAATTTTAAAATCAAATTCAAGACACTTATAATCAGTGGTATATTTTGGATTTTTTTTAAAGGAGGGGAGGTTGGGATATACGTTGGAAAACATAATTTCGTCGACGGTGATTATATGGAGGGTACACTTACTATCACTATTACCACCGTTTCTAAAAATGAAAAATGTTGAGAATTTATATACTTATTATCAATAAACAATAAGTAACAATACATAAGTTTATAAAACTGTATTCTTTTGTTGTGAAGTTAATTATTCATAATTAATTTTCTATAAAATGGAGAAACCCATAAAAATATAATCGGTGCATCTGAATTGCATGCCAAAAAAATAACACAATATGTAGTACCTATTATTAATATAAATAGCTAGGTATACAGATTTATACATAAGACGAAAACAGTAAAAATAGTGCACCAGCCGAACTTAAGGATCTCGGGACCTCAATACAGAACTACTAAAAGAAATACTAAAGAAGGGCCCTTTTTTGGGACTTGATTGGGGTCCTAGGCTCCGGAAAGGTAAAGGCCGCTACTCGCTAGATAACTACCTTGCTTAGGCGGAATTTCGGCAATTGCACTAGCAGTCTAGCACGAGTGTTTGACTATAAAAAGTGTTGAGAATTATTATGCTGGATAAAAAATAAACTAATGCAATAATAAATTATAAAAATAAGTAATAACTCGTATTTTAGTGCTTATGTTACATTATCATTTGTAGGTACCTATTCCTTTTAAGTATTGGAATTCATTGTGTAGAATGCATATTTATACATACCTACGTGACTTTGCTCTGCAATAAGTTTTGAAATAGCAACCAAAAAAAAATCAATAATCAATATTTCAATAAAGTAGCGTTTTCAATAATTTTATTCTGTATTTCTGTCATATACCTACGTACAACATTATTAAACTTATTTGTAAAAAAAAAAAAAACAAGGGGGGATCTATCACCCATACCTCCTCCCCTGTAAATACGCTACTGCTTATAATAGTGACTCACTTGACACCTACTTTACAGCAGAACGATACCTACTATTATCTTAACATTTTTTACATTTTATTTGTTTTACCATAATATATTGCATACATAATTTTTAATGATATAAACAATTAAATTCATTTTTATTGTATATTTTTAATTATTGATTGATTACTCTACCCTTCGGTCTCAATTAATGCCTTTATAATCGACACACCTCTGAATTGCCAAACTTCGATATGATATAATTGGCATAAGTATGGTTATGTATGTATATAATCACTGTATAATTGTGACTTACCATACATTTATTGTATCAAATTTATATATGTAATACATTTTCAGTTTTGTATTTTAATACGTTTTTATAATTTTGTCACGCACCGTAAACCCACGCAACATTGTCTCATTTAGGTTCCCAGCAGGAGA
The DNA here is from genome assembly GCF_020184175.1 of Aphis gossypii. Lineage (NCBI taxonomy): Eukaryota > Metazoa > Arthropoda > Insecta > Hemiptera > Aphididae > Aphis > Aphis gossypii. Next base: position 60,941,944 of record NC_065533.1, read on the forward strand.
CATCGTAGCATAATTTTATATCAGGTCTATTATTTTTCAATTTTCGTAAACGTTTAAAATAAAAAAATAATATATTGAACGTTCATAAAAACTACAATATCGATTCATCTGTAACTCCGTTGACACAAATCTAGAATATAAAACGAATGATTGGGTGGTGCTTGATTTCCGAACGAGCTTAAACCCACGAAATACTCGAACATCCGGTAGTTTGTATAAATACAGGGAGATTCATCAAGCATGCATAACTCATTTTTTTTAATTGATATAATGATTAATGAATTTATTCATATTTAGATTTTTGGAATTTTAAAGTATATATTATATACTTAATGATCAAATATATTTAAATAAGCACCTACTTGAGATTTCAATATAATTTAAGAAGTGCAATGTACCGTTACTAACTTTTTTTCGAAAAATAATCAACCTCTTTTGTTTGAAACTATTAAGCAGATAATTAATTTTTTTTTTTTGAACATGTATTTAAAAAATTGATATACTTAAACTTAGTGTACTAAGAACAAATTTACATCCATGATAATAAATTTTATTTAAATATTATGATTATAATAAATTCTATAAAAAAATGTGCCATTATTTGCAGTATACTTTGGATTAATTTTATCAAAAGAGAGCGAGGGTAACTTCATGATCATTTAAAATGATTTTAAAATGTTTGTAATAATTAATATTAATATAATGTAATCTATTAATATTTAGAAATGCTTAAAATCAATACTAATTACTAACTTAAATATTAAATACCTACATCTATTTTATATTTTTGTAATACAATTTTGAGGACTATTATCTATATTTTATACAAAGTTTAATAATGCAAAACTACTTATTCAAATTACAGTCTAGCTACAATACTTTCAAAAAAAGAAAAAAATTATCTACTCAACGATAACAATATACAGTAGTATAAAGGTTTTCAGTACAGTTCTTACTTGAATATTCATTGTAATATTTGTAATGCTAGAAGACACTCTGAAAATAATGCAAATAGAATCCATATGTTTTTAAAAATATAATTCTTAAGTATACTTAAAAATTACAAAAAGCAAAATTTAAATTAACTCATTATTAGAAGAAAAATGTGAGTGAGCATGCTTAGTGAATCATCCTGTACATACTAATAATATATCTTTAGGTATATATACAATATACATATAAATATTTGTTTCTTTGTTTGTCCTCTATAGACTCAAACATTACTGGACCATTTTTAATAAAAGTTATATCAATAGATTCCTTGAGACTAGGAGGGTGTATAACGTTTATGGCTTATTTTTTCAACCCATATAAGTATAGGGTTTTTTTTTTTTATTGGACTTTGAAAAACATCGACTACAAAGGTTATTAGTTTCTATGTGGTTAATGGTAGAGTAGTTTTATACATATTGTATAATGGTTACTGGTGAAAATTAATTAAGTTTTTGACATATTTTTGAGTATATGGTTATGTTAGATTACATAGATATATATTATATACTACACATATATATTAGGTTATATTGTCAAATTGAAATTGTTTTGCTTATTTAAATGGTTTTCATTAGTCATATGCTATTGTATTATTATTGTAATTAGTGAAAAGAAATGGAATACAGAAGTGTTTAAAAAATATAAGGAAAAAAAAGAACAAATTTGAAATACCTACTCATGAACACACGACAAATTACAACGATTAACGATTTGCTATCTCAGTTCTGGCGGACATATTTTTGATGTGAACTCATATAAATACGATGATATAAAACTCGACGGTACCAGCGATTTACATCGGCTTTTTAGCAGTTTCTGAATAATCTTTAGTGTTCGTCAGAATTAAGAAATGAAAAACCTTAAAATTAATCATTGTAATTGTGTTGGTATTATATTATAATATTTCAACTGAAAAGGAATGAAAACGATAGAAAAATAGTTTGGTCTTAACCATGGCGAAGACTACCCGGCTAGTGTTATTTATGAATTCTATAATATATAACAGGGATGGCCAAACTGAGGCTCGAATCTTATCGTAACATTTTTTTTTTTTAATATGAATTTATGTATTTGAAAAAGCATAATATTATATTAAATTACAATTTATAGAAAAAAATTACAAAAAAATATAGTTTTCTTGATTTTTAAATAATATGTATTTTTTTAAATTTTGTATTATTAATTATTTTCTTATTTATAATTATAATTATAATATAATAATATGACCCTTTTTTCCACTCAGGCTCTTCCAATTCTTCCATATTTATTGAGAACGGATTATTGTTTTCGTCATTTTGATGTAAGTAACAATAATAGTAATATGTAGTAAGCACGCGCAAACGTATAGAGGAGCCCATATTAATATATGATTTTGCTCTCGTCTCGGTGCGGGCATGTAATAATTTTATTATGGTATATTGGTCCTGGGGCCTCCACACACTTCTCTGAGTCGGGCGCGTTAAGATTATTACAAGCGCATATACCTACGTGCAAATGGATAATATGAGACAGGTTTGCGTTATTTTAAAATGTGTAATACATAATTTATTGTTTGCATACCCGCAGCTGTAATTAAATGTTTGAAATGAATGGGACCGCGATAATACAATGGCATCAAAATATGTGTGTGCGCGCGTATAATATATTATTATATTATTTTATACGCAGATATCGGATTTCGCATAAATAGACGAAATAGCTCGAGGGGCTTAGCTTGTCCGAGAAATAATAATAATAACGCGAAATCTTCTCGAGTTCTCGAGGAATTGCGAAATCGTTTTAGAAAAAAAAAAATACTATTACGTTAAACCTGAATTATTTATTATAGATATATAGATATATAATGTTATAATATTATATATAGGACGGTCGATTTGATACTTGATTCGATTTGGACGAAAAAATTGTTACGGACTTCCATTAACATTTTTAGGTCGTGGTTTATACCGATCGCCGCGATCAGTACGCACCTGCAGTATAATATGTAAGAATATAATATTATTATTAATATTATACAGACTATAATTTACACACTTTTTGAATTATTGTTTGTTTTGTTTGATACAAGCCTTGAAATTATTTTTGGTAAATATACAGATGAAAAAATTAAAATAACAAAAATACATTAGTTTTTTATAATATGTAATATAATATATTACAATAAATTTTAAATGTATGGGTATGATATATCATCTAGGAATTCTATTCGAATTGTAGATGGAATTTCATTAATTCTGAAAAAATAAACATTTTTAATAATTATTTTTTAATTAAATATTTTCCCAGTAAATTCGATTTTTGTAGAGTCCAATAGGTATTAATAGTGAGTTAATTTAGACATTAATTACTGTATGATGCATACCGATTCTTTTATATTATTTAAGTACACCACATTTTTCTTAAATTCGGTAATTAATTTATACGTGTTTGCTTCTAAGAAATTAGTCAAGTGAAATTAAAAACGATTCATGGAGTGAAATATTCGTGTATTTAGAAATATATTATTATATGTATTTCTAATTTTATATTATTAGTGGATCGATGAATCTATTGACTTAACATTATTTTTTTTTTTTTTTTTGTCGAGTGTCATCACCTTTTGAGGCAGTAAAATTCCTCGATTTCAAACTTTGGGAGTACCTAGTTTTTGTTAGAAAATAGGATCTGGTTGGTGCTTTGAATTGAAGAGGAAGGAATCAAAAGTAAAAATTTTCAGTACTTATTTTGATAATTGGATAAAAATAAAAAATAAAAATTCAGAATACATTTCAAATATTACCATTAATACTATAAACCTAATCACACAGTAAGCTGTAAGCCGTAAGGTGATATTGATTCAAAATGTAATAAAAATAGTATAACAAATTAAAGGTTTTCGGGGAAAATTGAATCAACCTATCATTATACCTACTAATACATCACTAATAGCGATAGCAAAAAACATATTATAAAATGTATTTATAAGTTATAATGATATACATGCTGAGAAAATCATCTTTGCTCAGAGCCGTTTTCCGTATACAATGATATATCATCATTAAATTCAAATTTAACATAGCTACCCATAACAGGGACCCACTTGACACCTACTATACAGCGAAGTGACGCACATTGGCCTTTCTTTTTATTTTATAGTGACGGCCATTGGAATATTCTAGAAATTGAAAATGTTCTTAATAATGCCAAATAAAAGTTATACATGATTCGCTCAAGTATACTGGGCTAAGATTGATTACACCAAGAAAAAAATGCAATTTCATCAAAATCCTCGCTATAACAATAATCACAATTATAACAATTCTTTGTATTTTTTTATTTTTTCGTTTATTTAACTCGATAAATAAATAAATATTTATTCTAGTGAATTTTTTTCCGAGTTGGCCAATTATTCTTATAAATATTTTAAAAGTTCAATTATTAATACAAATAAATTCCCGTCAAGAGTTTTCAAATATTTAGTTGAACATTTTATTATATAGATTTCAAAATTTAACAAAAGGCGAGTAGATAAATCTGTTATACATAATATATATTATTATATCGAATTCGGGATAACAACTAGTTAAAAACTTGACTTTTTAAAAACTTTTTAACTTGATTAATAACTTTTCTAATTAATTTAATAATTTAACTAGTTAAAACAAGTATCCATTGTAATAAATAAGCTTTTTCCAGTCACTTTTAAAAATAATACAATAATCATGTCAATAAATAATCATAATTTAATTTTCTTCATAAATAAATAAATTAAATTTTCGTTTAATCATACCGTGTGCAATGATATTAATTTAAAAATAATAATAAAAATACTTAATTTATTAGGTAAATAAACAGTCGACATGTACATGTAATTGCCTGAACTACTATAGCCGTGTAAGGAGAAATAATGTGAGAGGATGATTAAAAAAAAAAAAAAATGTTTTATTATCATTTAAAAAATTTCGAAATTGCTCAATCACTTTGTTCGACCAAGTTGAAAAAAAAATAAACAACAATAACTTGTTTTAACCAAGTTAAATTAACATTTTTTCCACAACATAAACTTTACACTTATATTATATTATGCATATAGAGTTGAATACTTAAATAATATACTGTTTGTTAACAGTTAACTTGAAATTTAACGTTCTTATAACGTTCAATTAACCCGAATCGCTCAATTTAATAATTAATTTCTATCGTTAACTCGTCCCCCTTTGCATTATATTATTCAGATTATAGTTGTCGGCTTGGTGCGTGTAATTACGAGGAAAGATTACGAAACACACGTGGCGCCCACCCTGTATATATTATAATTATGTATATTACGCACATACAATATTATAATTATTTTGTATTTTACTTTATTGTTAATAATCGCTTTGGTTGAAAATGCATATTATATTATATTGCATATAAATATATATGTATAATGCGTGTACGTGTAATGTTGTACTAATAATGTGTATATATTATATGAACATTTATAAATTAGATATAATATAATAATATAAATGCACTGCTAAATACGTCGTATCTTCGATAAATCAGGTTAATGCTAGTGGTTAATGTAAAACGTATCAAACGAGTATTATTATTATAGCAAAAGGATTTTTATATTTTAATTAATTCGTCTGTGGGTCTCGTTTTGAAATGAGTCTTAATGATATCTGTTTGATGTTCCTATGTATTATTATAAATTATTATTCCCCTTTGTAGACTGATAAATCGTTACCCATGCTATATATATATATTGTTATTATTAATATTATTTTAATATATTATATACTCTAAGAATAAACGAGATGATTACAATTTTATTAACTATGTTAACCTGCGATATCAAATATCCATTTGTTGCAATGACGCATCAACGAAGATATTCGTAGCCGATCAATTTTCTACAGCGTCGAGTATGATATTATTATTATTATTTTTTAGTTTCTTTTAACATAATATTATTATTTGTCGTCTTACAACATCTGCAAATACTATACTCACACGAGATATTTTCATTGGCTATAATATTATATAAAATATTATGTCTGATGAATAATGTATTACAATAATATTGTATACTTGTTGTTTTTTTGTTTCGGTTATGACTACAACAACCGTGGTTATTGTAGTCTAATGCATAAAGTACAATATACAAGTCATAAGTTATAATTAAAACTCGATAAAATGAAAAAAATAAATAAATACATTATTTACAATTAGGTGAATTATATTTATATAATATATATGATACGCATGCTATTTAATACTTTCTCACCTCAAAAAATATACCAATGATAAATCAACCAGAAGTCATGTAAAAGTTCCGTGATAAATTGAAAAATTAATAATTATTGTTAATAGTACCTCTATTAGTGAAAATATACTTCTTGTAATATCAATTTAGTATCATATATCGGTTATAACGAGGAACATTTAAGTGTGACTAAATTAAAATCTAATTACACGAAAAAAAGATGTGACAATGAATGAATCAGAGATTCTTTTCGAACTGACAAAACGATATTTTTACTACCATTATAATATAACAGCCACCAGGAGAAACTGTTTCCTCCTAGCCCGATTATGTTTGTGGTACAGTTAAAAATATTCACACTGTATAATTTTATTTAGATTTATGAGCACAAGACTTATGGCAATAAACTGCAGCACCTGCGCAATAATATTATTACGACGAGGTCGGAATTACAGTCGTCCGTTATCATACGCTTGTGAAATCGTGTAGATGTTGATGATCGCATTTATTTTATTTTATTAAGATAATAATTAAACAATTATAGTATAATGCTATAAAATAAATTGTTGGAGTTATCGTATTTAACAATATTATACTTGGAATTTTAGGCATTATGATTTATTTTCTTTTGATTAGAGACTGACTATTATTTCATAATTTTTTTTGCATTTAGCGATATGAAAAAAATTGTATTATTGACTTTATTTATAAATTATAATGGATTTTTAGATTATTTTAGGGAACTTTTTTTTTTGCACTGTTTTAGCTCAATGCGTTTCGTACAACGGATAAAAGTAAGTTAATATAACTTGTGTCGACTATTTTATCTATTTTAATATTTTTTGTATTACTTATATAATAAATATAAATACTTGACACTTGTTCTCTTGACTTTCGAAGTATTTTTACTTTAAAATTTAATATAATAAATGCATACATAATAATATAATTGTTATTTTAAAGAGAGCAAACAAATGTCATGCAACGTAGCATTTAAAATCATACTTGGAATCGTGTAGGTTTATAATAATAATAATATGTACGTACATGCAATTTGAAGAATCGTTTGTGTACAATGTACATAAATGGATATTAAAATATACATGATTCGGCAAATTTATAGAATCATAATCTACTGCATCTACCACCAACCGATATGTATGTATATTTTTATTTATAGCCTTCAATCTGCAGCTCACCGGTATCGGTTACCGACTTGGTAGTACAGTAATAATGCCAGAGGACTTCGGATAAATGCATAATATATTATAGTATCCTTGAAGACTATCGTGTGTATAGAACGATAATAATATGCACCTACCTATAGCGGTCGCGCAGTACAATTTGAATTTTGAATAACCGTCTGACGCCACTCAGACATAATAATATTGGAAATTTCAGCGGTAAAATTTTGACCGTAAAATCTTGTCGCATAGGTTTTATTAATGATATTCGTCTGTTGTATGATAATTTACTGTTTTTGATGTTTTGTGGGGTAACGTTAACAATATTATACGCCGCGATTTACTCTCTCGTAACCAATTTATTAGGTTCCAGTTCGTGCAACACGAAACCTAGTCCAATTCTACTGCCACACATCATTCCACTGCTGTTAATGGTTATAATCAAATCGTGTCTTAATTAGTTTTATCTATATGCTCTATATGGCTATACTTAATCACGTATATTATGTATACTCGTTTCAAATTTATAGCTTCTTTTCCTTTTTTTCATTCATATACCTAATTTGATTATCATGTCGTTAACTTTTTCACTTATGTTATTTTTTTTTTAGTTGCTGTTTAGCATAGGTATATAATATATACATATATATATAAATATAGTTAACGCCGTCGGTGTCGAGAGCGTATTTATCCTGCGCCGTTAATATTTGAATACGTTTCCGCCCATGCACGGTGAGTGCAAAATTATAGTGCTACGATAATGTTTACGAATGTATGAGTGATGAAAACTTCAAGTAGCAATCGCGGTGAACTATTTTAATTATTAAAAATAGAATTTTGGACAAGCAGTTTATGAAATTTGTAAGTATAGGAACATGGTTAAATTTTTTATGAACGAAATGAAGTGATATTATACTCTTACCACATAGAGTGTGTCCCAAAAAATGTTCTTGAAATACTTGAAAAACTACGATAGGATTCGATTTTTATAGATCGAAATACTCCGAATAGTGTTCTGCTTAGGGATATGAAATTATGAAATAAAAAATACTTATGTTGCCGTTAAAAGAGTATAACGACTTAGAAAATGATAATCAAGCAATAGAAAAAATATACTTTTTTTTCCCCAAAAATTTTATTTCGTAACAACTTAAAATTATAAATACAGAGATGGATAATTGTATGACTGGCCTGTATTATTCTATGCCGTTGATTGTATTATTGTGTAAATCGTATTTTACTATAATAATTAATAATGTGTTATATATTCGGTATATGATAAGTGTTTATAGCACTTTTTCATCGTTTTTTTTTCATTTTTCGTAGTTACGTTAATGAGCTATCATTTTACACGCAATGGCCTCGATATTGGAAACGTGTAAGTATAAATAGACGTGTATATTGTATATAGTATTTATACAGGTACGCACTACAGCAATTACATCGCATATGATATTATATATACGCTTCGTATTACCTTTAGCAATATAAATTCGAAACCGAGTTGGCGGTGTATAATATAAGATTGCTGCAATACACTGCACACGAGTAGGTACATGACACGGTATGGGTAAGACAGTCGGTGCTCGCAATAATTTCGAAAAATATTGACATTGTTTCACGTTTTCGTTTATAGAAAATTTCGGGTACACGCGAGGTGCGATATTATTTTATGTTTTTCATCCTAACGCGATTCGTCCGAAAACAAGGCGAGAAAGAAAACTATACCATTTCAACGATGAATTCGGCGAAAACCGAAGAAATCTATATAGTATACAGTACCTACAGTACCTATACAATCTCTCGTATTTCCGACCATTTGATTTTAGGAGAAATACGCAGCAGCATCGCTCCATACTTCAGGAGGGTATTGTAATATCTGATTATACATATAGGTGGAATCGTTTCGAAGACACACGGTTTTTTTTTTTTTTATTTAAATCGACGGGATTTATTTTTATTATTATTGTTACTATAATGTGGATATAGGTATACGTTCGGTAGGTGTATCGTACGAAATCGATGCGTAAAAAAGATTATTACAAACACATTTGGGTCTCAAACAATGCGATGACGTCTTTAAAGCGAGACTCGCGCAGCTGTATAAATAATAGTACATATATCTATATGTATAGTTATAGCATAAAAAAAAAACAAAGGGACGGGTTACGATTGAATAATGTCGGAGATATTCTTTAGCCCGTTCGTTAGTTTAATATATTATTACTATTATTATTATTATTATTTGTTTATATAGATTCGATCGAATGGGAAGCATATAATATTATACACATATTAATATAATATGCATATATTGTGTGTAGACGGAACGAATAATCATCATTCCGATGTGTATTATCGTTTAGGTACTATTTTAATATAAACATATTATTATTACCGATATACATGATAATGGTACATACTATATACCTACACTAATAAGAGCGCGACACACGCACACGGTGTGTATATAATATATTATTACGATGGGCTATCGACGGTTTAAATCAACAACAGTATGTGGCCCATAAATTCGGTGGAATAAATGCTCCCCCAAACGTTTAATGAAGTGATGAGGCGAGATTAATATTTTTCCGAAGGGAGTTATAATGATATGATGATAACCCAAAGGTATACCTATTGTCGTGTTCTATACAGAGTGATTCACCAGTACTTTTCCCCTTCGATAATACAGCTCATCTGTTCAAAGTTATTTAAGTTATTATTAAAATTCTCGGAATTTTCAAATATTTTCTTGAGTTTCAAAATACTCGAGATATCTTGTACGGCCTGAGAAGTCGAGGGTAGTTTTTGAGTTATTGGAGTTTGTGCATCAATAAGAATAATATAGATTCACGATAATAAATTTGGAAAATATATGGAATTTACAATAATGTTAAGGTGTTATTATAATGTAGGTTAGGGTTAGTTAGGGTGTTATATTAATTTATATAAAAATCCATCGTATTCATAAAATTAGGGCTGAGATTTTGATGCAAAGGCATCTTTTTTTCTGGTGTTTTGAAACATTAGTCTGTAAGTACTAAGTGTAAAATGTGTTTTAGGTAATACTGATTATTTTAAGTAATTTATTTTTGCATTTTTGACGATTTTAGTGCATTTTCTCAGTGTTTTGAGCATTTTTCACAATCTGTTCATAAAATCAACGAAAATTGTTACGATTAACAAAAGACTTCCGACAAACTGCCAATGGTACGAATAATAAATTATATAGCACAACGAGTTATTGTTGATAGGTAACAATTTTATCACAGCTAGGCCTAAATACCTAACTAAATAAATAACAAGTATTGTAGTAAAATTACTATAAAAATAAAAATAAATTATAACATTTTTTACTAAATTTTAAGCTTTTATAAATATAATTCAAATTAATTTTTAAAGTCATTTTGCATTTTTTTAGGGCATTAAAATCCCAGCCCTAATAATAATAATATACATTATACAAAAACGGGTCTAATATAATAAATATACAAGATTCAATATTACATACATTTTAGATATCTACGAAACCAACATTTTTTAGGAATTGCATTGCTTTTATAGGTATAGACATTAATTAGTTAGTACCTACTTAAAAAAAAATGTACCAGATTAATAATTAACAATAAAAAGATGAATTTAAATTTAGGAAATCATAATTTATTGTATTGTTATTCGCTACGCAGTTTACTTCACTAAACTCTTCGAATACTACAAAAAATCTCAATAGTTTGAAAATACGATCTTTAAATATTCTAAAAGTTAGAATTCGAATTAATTCATGGGTAAATGAAAAAATGGGGCTAATCATGTTTGATAAATCACCCTGTATATGGTAATAATAATACGAGTGACGGTGGGATTCGGCTGCAGCGTTCTTCGGTCGAAGCTACCTGTCATGCCCGCTTATTACTAAGATCTCTGTACGCGATACATATATTTATTGTTGTAGGTATCTGTATGATTATTATGGTGTTGTAGCTTATAGAATCGAATCAAAGCATCAGCGATTTTGGTTAGAACGAAATGTTTCATTATCATTTATTCTCTTGATTAATTATTCAAGTAACTACACAATTATAGGACGGATTTCTACGACAGATATACTCGTTAAAATAAATTAATATTAAAATTCTGATTTTTATTTTTCGAATTTCAAAGTTTAAATGTTCACATTTTCAAATATATCGATACATAGATTTCTTGTAACCATCGGAAGAAATGTCTTATGTAGGTACCAATTTTTTTTTTGTATTCAATAAGAACCAACTCTTTTTACCGTTAATCGATGAGTTTATGGTATAGTTTTGAAAATATTGATGAATCTAAATAGAAATCTTAACTAATATAGTTTCTGTGTTGTTAAAAAGTATAATTATTAATATTTTAAAAATCATTATAGCACTTATACATTCCAAAGCTATATATATTATATATTATCCTTAAGAGGCCGTTCAGGTACCGAAAATCGAAATTCAATCGTAAAAACATGCTTTCGTACTTTATGTTTTCCTCAGCTCTCGTTAGTCTTAAAAACATGATTTTTTCACCAAAATAAACTTAAAAAGTTATGTTAAGTGACTAAGTTCCAGATTTAATTTTTTTTTTCAAATCGATTTTATTTGCATTTGAAATTTGAAATTTTTAAAAAATTATATAAAATAGGCACATGATCAATTAACTTTAAAACTACTCGTCCAAATGTGAATACATCAACATTTTCAAAATAATGTTTTATTAATAATTTATGGAAAATAAGAAAGATTATCATTTGAAAAAAAAAATAGTTGGGATCATCACAGTACATTCCATTCTATTAAAAAATTAATTATTTAAAAACAAGGTTATCTTAAATAGGCATATTTAAAAAATACAAAAATCAGAATTTAAAGATAAAAGAAAAAAATGGCTTGAGCACGTTTTAATTTTACGAATCCCTCTGCATTATAACTAGGTATGTATTGTATTATTACATTTTGTATCCGTGTATTACCCAAAGGTATAATCCTTCACTCACACCGTCTATCCTTTAAACGGTTATAAACGAAGACAAAAAACACACGTTGAATATTTATATTTACATCGAACAAATATGGTTAATCTTATTTCCACGATTCTATCGTATATTTATTCGTTATAATACAAATATAATTTATATGACGAACTGTATAGGTGAATGCACTCGTATTTGTAATCTCTCACTTAGATGCACCCACACGACTCAAATCATTATTTGTTTGATGTTTCTAAGATTTAATTGTTAACCATATAATATTATCCAGCTAGTATATCATAAAGTAATACAAGTAAGAACTGAGTTTGTACATCTCTATACTCAAACGTAAACTGCAACTTCCTACTGAGAATATTAATAAAAACATTGATTTATCATGCCGGAAATGTCTTTTGCACTAATACAATGTTAATAAAATATATTTAGTTACAATTCACTATAATATGAAGATATTTATATTCAATCATTATTATTTGTTAAAATAAATGTTTTATTAATGTAAATTACAGAATAGTTAGGTTATAGTAAGTATTTATAAGTATCTACACTGAAGTCTGATCTTTTTGAAGTTTGATGTTTTTTAATACTTTTTATTATTTTTACATATGTCATTGCTAATCAAAATTTTCGATAACAATTATATATTTTATAATTATTTATCGGTATGATACATTTTTCAAGTTCTTATACTTATTTATACAATTATATAATTTTTTATTCATACACAGAAGCAAAATATTTTTTTGGGTATTTTGATACATAAAAAAAATTATAAAAATTATAATATTTTATACGTTGTTTTGGATTGATGTAAAACGGTCAAAACATAATAAATCAAAAATGTAGAACTAGGTAGTAAAAATAAAACAAATATTTTCAAGGTTTATATAATTATTAATGCTCAATTGTTTTTTTTATATAATTTATATCTTAATCATGATTTAAATTCATATAGTTGAATAAATCGAGTAAATTGTATGTATTATGACTTAGGTTACAAAATCTCAAAGTGCTTAGGAATTTTCGTAAAAAAAAATAGAAACTAATTTTTAACTTATTATGTACTAAACATATCAATAAATAATGAATATAACGAATTAAAAGATTAAAATTAAGTAATTTTAACTTTTAACTACATAACTAATATCGATTCTTGTCTGTGACGTATACATTTGAAATAAAAATTAATTTTTCTTAAATTAGTAATTATTATTTAGTTGTAGCTGTCTATAAACATTTTAAGTAAACTAGTTATGAAAAAATAGCTAATTAATTTAGAATTTTTTTTAAATATTTACTATCTACGAACTTCATAAGTATTATTTATTGAGTTGTGGCTCAAATTAAATATTTTAAAGAATTTTTTTCAAACCACAACATTTGAAATTTTAGATACCATACATAAACAGTATATTATATAATATCCAAGCCAAAAAAATCAACCATTTAACAAAAACAGTTTATTTTTGTGTGTGTCTGGAAACTGCATTATTTTTATTTTTGAAAGTAGAACTAGCACTTCAAATGTTTCATATACTCGTATATCTATTGTGCATAATATTTCAATGTATAAAATATATATTTTTTTTTCGTTTATAATATACAATAAAACAGAAAAAATTATGATAAAACCATTTTATACCTAAACGTTCAGTGTACTTAGTAATTCCATTATATATATAATATATATACCTATATTGTATAGACTATCATGAATAGAATGATATACCTATACTCGTAACAGCTCTATATCGAAGATACGCAGAACTCGTATATTTTTTCACTCAATAATTTCATTAGAGACACAGAACTTTCAATAATTTATGTGAATACACATTGTAGTCGTTTTTGAACAATTTTTGAAAAACATTTTGTATTTACATTTAAATTGTATTCACTGTATAATATCAATTTTATTATTAAATTATTATAAAAAAAGAAAAATAATTTAATTGCTTTAGATTACGGTTTGTATTTCATACACGAAATGTACATTAAAATGTCATACAAACTATGTGTAATTAAATAACCACTAAAACAACTGGTTATATCAATTAAAAAAAGAAAGTGTATGTTGTACAAAGATAACCAAAAACTAAAAACTAAATAATTAATAGTTAATTAAAAAAAAATTATAGATAACACTTAAAATATTTCTCTAGACTTATACACAAACAAAATTGAAAAAGCGGTTAACCTGCTGTATAGTAAAGTCTATTGTAGCTCGTCATTGAAGAATAAAATATTATTTTAGTTCTTGTGCTAAATTTTAAATTTTAATTCAATGATAAATCATTGTATACAAAAAATGATTTTAAGCGAAGACGACGAGCCTATGTTTTATGATAGATTTCTATTTCTATTAAAGTTAATTATCATTTTACTATTGACTACATTATATAGATTGAATTTATTTTTGTCTAAAACGTTTTGTTTAAAAATGTAATGAAATATGTTTAAAGTTTCAATCACCCACAAATAATATTTTTAAATCACAACAAAATATAATTAAAACTGTTTTTCTTAGTTAACATAACTAATTTCCTCCAACTATGAATTTAATAATTACAGATATTGATAAAAAAAAATTACCTATACCTAGTTTCTTATTAATTTTCAACTACAAAATTTAATTCTAAATGAATGTTCATGATTTTAACGAGTTTTTTCGACATTTTTACTCTAAACTCTTTTAAAAAAATATTATGACTATGTATTTTCATTTTAATTGGTAAACCGTAGGTTATGAGAAATAATAATTTACTTTTTCAAACTTTTTGATCCAGCAACATGTTATTAATCCAAAATTATTGAAAAAAAAATGTTCAAATGTCTAATTTAGTTCAATATATTATAAAAATAGCACGACAAATAGTAAATACCAATTTAATATATTTGATAAATATAATATAATAATATAAATAAAAGTATTTAAGATTATTAGTTTATGAGTTACAACAAAAAAATAAAACGTTAATCTGGTTAAATACTAGTTTAAAAATATTAAAATAATTTTTACTTTTGACTCTTTTGAGAAACCATCCCAAGTTAGTATCCAAATCTCAGTAGGTATTTGTTAGGTTAAATTTTTTTTTCCTAACCACAGATCATAAATTATTATAGACTATAAAATCAATACATTCATCAATTGCTAAAATAACCTCCTCTCAACTTTTGAGAATAAAATAAAATTGTATACTTTATACATTTAAAATTTAAAAGGCCTAGCACAAAAAATTATCTATATAATTTATTTTGGCTAGCTATTTTATTTGTTTGATACAGTGAGAAACTTAAAATTATATTTATTCAAATAAGATAAACATATACTAGATATTATTTACATGACGCATAAGTCACTCGCAACTTATTTATTAATAGGAAAGAATGTTCGGACATCTAAACTCTTTCTAATGTGAATAAATTAAATAACAACAACAATAATAATATAATATTGTTGGTTTCAAATTGAAAATAGTTGTTAAACAATTTACACGGTGCTTGCGATATTATATATTATGCTAAATATGTTATGCGCATAATTCAGGTTTTCGTAATTCTGACGATTTGTTATTGATATGAGTTTCAAAATACGATACGCGCATAATACTGAAATATAATAGAAAATATACGTTTTAATACATAATGTACGCACATATGCTTACGGATTGATCCGTTTAACCAGAAGCCACGGCGAATAGTCCGCTAAGTTACAAGCGTTTCATAATAAAGTGATTTCGAAATGTGAGAAAATAAATATAATATATGACGTATATTATGCAAAGTTTTTGCAGTCAACGTTAAACTTACTATACATAGATAACCAGCTAAGGTTCGATATACATAAAATACTCCAAATCATTATTAAAATAATAAACGCTTCAAAAATAACTTAAATGTTCATTGTAAGCATTAAAAATAAGAGTTTAAAATCTCATTCAAATTCTAAAAAGTATATATTATACATATGTATATAAATATATAAAATACAGTCCCCTAACCATAATTTATATGATTTTTTTCGTCTTAGACACTGTGCTGGGCATATTTTTCTAAATCATTATTATTTATGTAATTTTCTACCAACTGCGTCGTCTTAAAATTTATAAAACGTAAAACGAATAGTGAAAAACTTTAGAAAAAAACCACCAAAATAAGAGAAAAGTAATATAACCAAAAATGTCATGTTCTTTGAAATCTTCGAAATATGATATAAATTTCTAAAGTATTCTACTTGATTTTACTTCAATCATAAAAATAAATATGAACAAATTTTTTTAAACTCAAATTCTATTTATAATTTACTTTTTAGATTTGTTAGCTATAAATTGTATTTCATAACATATTATAGATTATGTTGAATATTTTTATGAAAATGTCAACGCTTAGGATGGAAACGAAAGTCAGACATTTGAAGGTGCTTACATGTGTATCTTAAGATATAATATAATCCTAACGAACGAAAAAAGTGTGGTAATTACGCTATAATATATATATATATATGATATGTATGTAGGTCTTTGAAAACAAATCTGAAATCGTCGACGCCGCCCAGCTGGCACCTGGCCGCCGTCGGCAGACGGCAGGTGCACTCGACAAGGTTCGTCCTGAAACAGGCTTTCACCTATAAATTGCAGACTTTAGAAGGTCGCCGATATGATTGCTATACAATATTTATTCATATGATAACGTCTCGTAGTAATTTTTTTTTTGAAGAATCCTTACACTATCTGTGTTATCATGTTAAGTAAAGATTTAACATTTTTCTATAAAAAAAATGTCAATTAAAAAATTGTTTCAATGCGTTCATAAAATATTAAGGATACATTTGTGATTTAAATAAGAAGTATAGAAACACTACGAATTGAAATTCAAAATAAAAACGTCATAATAATATAAGTAATAACGCTGAGGTTATGGAAAGTATAAAATCTAAGAGATTTATTGAAATAGTCGATTGACTGTAAATATGTTTTTATTATTGAGCAGCCAAAAAAATGTTTGTGATGAAGTCTGGGTGTTATAATCATTGACAACAGTTTCCTCTTTAATTCCTTTTTTTAGATTTGTCAAAAACTATGTTAATAAAATCTATATAGTTTGTTTTACAAAATTTGTTGTGTTAACATACTGGTAATATATATAATTGTACGTTTTAAAACGCATTATTAAAATGTACGAAATAATAACAATAACAAAAGTGTCGTGACGAAATTGTATATAAAGAATTATCAGAAAGCGTATACGACCAGAAATTAAATTGTTTTCATAAATAAATCAACACCCGAATACATCCATCTTCCAAAACCTGAATAAATGATTTAGGTGCAAACCCCTGGTTAACATACCTACTATTATAAAATAAAACATTATACGTTTTCGAAAGTTTTTTTTCTCCTCCACACAAGCAAAATATTAAATGTAATAATAAAATTATGTAAACAGATTTTTTTTAAAATATAACAGATTTGTCTTTATGCTTTTATCGTACGAATAAATTAAATTTCATAATTAACAAATAATATTTTTGCTCTAGAAATGCACTTCGATAGATACAATAATTTAATTTATTGACCAAAAAACAATTTATACAATTTTAAAATAATAATGAAACCATGATAACATTGCAATAATAACTATATTATTAACTATGACCAATTCACTAGGTATTGAGGAATTGTGTTTATGAAATCAGGGAGAAAATAATCATTTTTCTTCGTATTATAGTAATTTATAAATTTGGAGTAATTGAATACATAGTTGTTTATTAACATAATTTTTAAGTTAAAATTATTATAGGGATGATTAAATTAATTTTCTTTCGTAGGTTTTTGGCTTGAATTCGATTAAATTAAATGTACATATATAATATAGCCATGTAGGTCATTTTGGCAAAATAATGTTAGTATATTAAAAACCTTAATGGCTTTAAATTTATTCCTGGGTATAAAAGTTTTAAGTTTATTTTAAATTATTTGAATTATAGATACTTTTTGTGCTGTTTATTATTTTTGTTGAGATTTTTTTCAAGCTCGAGATTTAATTCCATATTGTAAAATTGACTCATAGAAAAAAAACCCTCCGTAACATAGTTATATTGAGTATTTTTCAGTATTTATATAGAAATAATATTGAGCTTTTTCTTTTTAAAATGACATTTTTTTGTTTTCTTTGTAAGTTTCCCATTTCAAATATTTAATCAATAATTATGATTCCAAGTTATTAGATATTTTAGTCTTTATAGTTTACATCATATGAATTTAAGTTTACAATTTGCCATTTGGTTTATGAATTTTTATTTCATTGATTGTCAATTGTATTCTTTTATCATAACTGAAAGTAATATAATATTTAGTTTTATGAAATTTAACGTTAAATCATGTTTTGTGTCCTATTGCAAGCTTTTACCCAACTAGTTTCAAGTAAAAATATAGCAGTACCATCTACGTATGAATACATTTTATCATGTGCTGGGTTTAAGTTGCATAATGTAACAATATATACATATATTATGTATAATATAATAGATAACACTTCATATCTGCAGAATTTAGCTACTTCTTTAGTGATTACTATAGGTCATCGCTTAGTGTAATTGAAATGTTGACCTGTAGTTTTGTGTTTTTAAATAAGATTTAAGAGGATCAAACACTATAATATCTGATACTAAAAATTTAAGCATATTGTGTAATTTTTTAATGTAAGGAATACCTAATGTCAAATGTTTCTCTAAAGTCAATGAATATTCCTAAGATATTATTTTTTTTTTTTAATTCAGTTTTATTAAATATGATGAAATTAATTTATTATTTTAGCCAATACGTAAGTATTTATAACATACGTAATACGTGCTATTTGTTTTTTTTATCGGTAAGTTATAAGGATTCTCTTTTATTCATTAAGGTTGATTAATTGATGTTATTTTTATTTTTAGTGTGTAAATTTTTTACAATCGTATTGAATTTATCAATACTCTTTATAGTTAATTTAATAAAATAATGCATTTAGACTTATTTTTAAAATTGTTCTACTAGATTTACTGACTGTTATACCAACATTACTTTTTTTTTTTACTTATTTTACTATATATTAACAACTCTCGTTTTCAATTTTGGCCATTTTATGTATTCCTATTATACTATTATTTCAATACTAGCACCTCGAATAGGTAAAGTAAATTTTTGTTTGACTTCATTTAATATTCTTATATTTTTTAATTTAATTTATTCCTTCGCAATATTGTAACTACGTAGTTTTCTTTTTTAAAACATTTACTGAACTCTAATGTACGATTCATCAAATTATTGGCTCATAAAAATTTCTAATTTAAATTTCAATTCAATTTTATCTTCTAATTCATTGGTTGATTCGTTTATTTATTGGTTTTGTAAATTTGCTCGTGTAACGCAAGTTCTGTATTTTTTTTTAAATCTCTCTTCAAAAATGTCATCACTACATTTTACATTATTAAATATTACTAAAATTATAACTATAACAAATTTATGTTCTCGAAGTTAAACTGTCAAATTAAAAATGAAGTAAACTTTTGAAAATTTCTATAATAGTAATATTTACATATATAATATAATAGAAGTTTTTGGATTAACCTAAACTCCGTAAAGGGTGCTTTTCCAACATTCATTTTTCATCGAGTTTGACAAAAAGCTCGGGTACCGAATACGTTTATTATTTGTAATTAATTTTGTTACTATTGTTCATCGATATAACTTAATATAATATATTTCATATTATTTTTTTTACCAAAATTAAAGGCTTCGATAACTGGGTCATTAGCTCAAATTTACATTAATTATACACTTGACTAGTTAATTATGGACTAAGGGTGACCATACGTCCCGTTAAACGATATTGTCTTTTTTTTGAGCATCTACAAACTTTGAACGGGCCGCTTTTTGTCCCATTTTAATCCCTTTATCTTTATATTGTTATGTATGCGTAAAAGTAAAAACTAACTGTATACAAAACAATACTTTTACAAATGTAAATTGAATTAAATATTGAAGCCTGCATTCTTAATAAAAAAAAAACTATTTTTGTTTACCCCATTACCAAACTTTCAAATTATACACATATCATTTAACAGTTAAACATTTTTAAAAATATAAAATTTATTGAACAATATTTATTTTCGGAGGTCTTTTTTAGTGTTAAGCTAAAATAGTTCACCACCATTTATTTTTTACAATTACCCTAATTACCTATTTCCTATATGAGCTGTGAACAAGTTGTGTTCTAAATACTGAATTGTGTTCTTAGGTTTTTTCAAGTTACACGATTATCGTATAAATAATATAAGCAAAAATTTAAAATAATTACACAAATAATTTTAATAAAATAACACATTAGGCAAAAATTTTGAAGGTACAGTTTTTACAAATTCACAATAAGAAATTTATTAGTACACAACTTCCTTAAAACTTAATAAAATAGTTTAGACACGAATTGTGTACCCGATTTTTATCATTAGAACACAACCTGTGTATCAGAAATGTTGACTAGACACAACTCGTTAACTTACCTAGTTAAAAGTTAAAATAAGTTAAAATATTGAAATGGGTACACTTTTTTTTTTTTTACATTAAACCTATTTATTAATTATATTATACTATTATATTTTGGATCGATTGAGACGATTTTTATTAAATCCGAGTATGTATTAGGTAGGTGAGTGTATTGTTCTCCGAATGATTCCACCATAATACTTGTGGATTATAGTATATTTCTAACGTGGTGAATTTAAAACGAAATAGAGTGATTTGTTTTTCATTGAATGGTTTACACATTGACTGCAGTATAATTATACAACGTGTTTTATTATGTTTAAGGGATTCACGTGCACGATAATATATTAACTAGAATTTACTGATAATGCTGATTCCTATTTTTTTAATGAATAATACATTTATTCAAATTTTGATGTTATAAATTTTCGTTCATAGTACAGTGAAGATTATTTTTTTTTTCAGATAAATATCATTCTAAAAAACAATTTTTAAAAATGTTAATGTACCTACCAAAATATCCAAATTTAAATGTATTTTATAAACATATCATCGTATCACAAAGATTTTTGAATCAGCTGTTTATTTGTGTATAAGATATGAACTTAATACGAGTTGGAGTACCATGTTACTTTTTTATATTATGTTTTAATAATGAACTTTTTAGTTTGTCAGTGGCCATCATTTCTCATTAAGATGTCATAATACTATATCTATAGGTAGTATGCATGTTTATCATTGTTATTATTATTATTTCTTGGTACAGAAATGTTAGGTTATGGTTGTGGACAGGAAAGAAATAATTGCCTTGTTAGCTAATGAGTCAATATTTGAGTATAATACCCGTATAAAAAGGCACCCCCACATAAATTTGATCGTTATGAGTTTCATAGTAATAATGTTGTATGAATTTTTCTAGCAATATTGTTAGAGAAATTGGTTTGATTGTAAAGCTAAATGAACATTCAAAGAATCACTACAGCTGATGATAAGAATTTGATTAACCGTGTTTTCTTAAAGTGAATTATTGTTCTATAATCTAGACAGACAGAGTTAAAATATTAAAAGATACTATTTAAAAGCATTTAAATACTAAACAACTTGATTTTATCACATTGTGTACTTACAATTTATCTGGTATGTAGAGCAAATACACTGAACCCACTGAATTATCGTTAGACTACGGTAATGTGCTGGCGAGGGAAGAAATGATGGGTTTTCAATCACTATACCTCTTAACAGAAGTTTTAAGATTTTAAACTGGGCTATGACATGGGCATAGACACGGATGGCCTTTTATATATACTTAATATACTATACCGATAATAAAAAAATAAAATAATTTTTTTTTTAGAAAAATTTACTAGTCTTTATTGGTATACCTATATATATCACCTCCTCCAATGAAAATTCCTGTCTACGCTACTAGACTATGACAATAATGTTAAAAAATGATTAATTCCTCTGAAAATTGTTGAATATGTACATTGTACACATCTGATTATAAATGTGCAATATAAAATAAATAAAATTCACATTCGTTTTTTAAGACATATATTATTATATTATAATACATTTATTGGGTATAAGAAAACATTTATTTTATTTTAATAATATGAAATTTAAAACAATATTAGACTCTCAAAAGATATTGATATTGAATTAGGTACGTCGAAAATACACACAAAAAACAATGTATAAAGTCACAATAAAATATACATAATATATTATATTATATATAATAAATACATATATCGATTTCATTGTAACATTAGAGTATGTATTTGAATATAATATGAAGAAAAATTAATAATAAAACGTCAAATTTCTCAAATAATTTACAATAATGTATTTTGTTTCAAACACAAATACAATTAAAATACCAACTATTTTTACGTATTTACAACTGTAGATAAATATATTTTGATGGGCATTTATAGATTTCAATATTTCTATTCGAGCGTGAGATAATTATAAGCCTCAAAACTTGAATGGAGACACTTGATTTATTTTTATATATATATTAACTTATAATTTATTCAGAAATTTTAAATTTGAATTTATAAAAGTAAATAAAAAAAAAACATTTTTTATATTAAAAGTTATGGCATACAAATGAAAAAAAAATCATTAATCATTAAGTTACCGAATTAATAACGCATATTTTAATAATTTATATTATATATTTTAGATTCTGAGTAGAGCAATAAATGCGTTGCTTTTACAGTAAAGATGATGTATTTTCTGTCTGTCCTCACCTTTTAGTGGCTTAGTGCAGTAAAATGCTTCAATTTTAAATTTAAACTCAGCGGTTAATTTCAAGCATCAATTTGAATTTAGTTTCAAAACCTTTGGAAGGGGATCAAACTTACAACTTCTATACATTTTTCAAAATAACCAGCAAAAACAATAACAAAAAAAAAAGTAAGAAAAAATTGACATTTTCAGGCGAATCAAATGTTTATCTTAGTTGATTTTTTTTATCTGGTATAATTCAAAAACTAATAATTTTGAAGCATTCAAATTGTTCGCCAAACACTTGGTTAGGTTAGGTACATTTAATAGACAAAAGGTTATTTGTAAGTAATTATTTAAACAAAAAATCTAAAAAAATCATAGAAGTACAATCATTTAATTGTAGATATTTGAAATATAAATTTGAATTTTGAACATTTATACATATTAAACGGCTAATAACAATAGCAATTATTATATAAAATTTATTAGTGAGCACCTAACATATTTTAACATATTTTAGTATATATTATAAGTAATATTATATACAATAGTAATTTCTATATATTTATCTATCACTATTATTTTATACCATGAACCCATTTACTTTATTTTACGTTGAAGTGGCATTAACGCAAAAGTTACTAATAATAATTTAATAGGTATAGTAAAAATATATACTATTGTAATAAATAATGTATTAAATACAATTTTTTCGCCAAAATTTAAATCAACTCACGTCATAATAATAATATACCTATAAGCTATATTAGTAAAATAAATCACTCGAACATCAATATAAAAAATATATTAGACCTAATGTGAAATATTAGTATAATATTGGCTGTCAGACCTTCTCTGTTCAAAATCGTATTTTATATATTATAATATGTCTAGTATAGTATAGTATTGAATACTGCTGTATAGTGATACCAAACAACTTACACATTTATTTTAATTTATCTTAAAATCAATATTACCTAATAACTTTTGATCCTATGTATATTATATATAATATATACCTATATAGGTTCCTAACATATATTTCAATCGTTATTATTAAATACTTATTTTTACAGCTTAAATATTAGGTTTATATCATAAAAATAATGTAGAATTTTTTTAATTTTTAATTTACAGCATTCCTATACGCATTAATAACTATAAATATTATATTTCAACGACACGTTATTATTTCGACACATTTTATAAAGTTTGTTTTGCAAAGATTGAGGGACTTGGTATAATAAAACGTCGCTTATCACTGTCATGTCAAATTACGGCACTTACGTATATCAAACGACGACGATCTCGGCATTAACCTGCGTGATTCTTTGCTGGCCCACGCCTTGCTACGCTGTGAATAATATGCTACAGTTTCAAGAGTAATCTACATATTTACATATTATATCATAAAATATATATATTAAATAAAACTTTATAATATTATTATACGCATCATCAAAACGTTTGAACGATATTCTAATAACATCGTCACGCGAATAAATGACTTATATGTATACTATCACTTACTTGCTGTATCGAGCCGACATATGCATATTATAAGTATCTATATGACTGAACCCGTAAGGGATCCGTAGTAAGATGTGACGTATTCTTATACACAAATATCAAATCGTGTCATAAACTTTTAACGATGACGTTTGTTTTGTTACGTTTACTTAAGTTTTTGCATTCATAATATATAATATATATTATTATAATATAATTATTATTGGCACACGCCGACGCTTGTACGCGACGTTAAGTCATTTTCCTGTCACGTAATTATTTTATATAAATATTCCAATCGCTTTTACCGATTTAATATATTATACTCGTATTATATAACATATATGATAAAAATAACACATAAATATATTATATGAATCCTGCAGCAGCGTAGAAACACTTTACGCAATAGTGCTACAAACTTTCGACGATTGTGTTATTTGAAAATGTAAGCAGCAAAAAAATAGGTGTTTTGAAATTGATTTACCGAAGGAATCGTCAACTGCGTATGATATATTAAATTTATTATATTATATGATATATAATCATTTATATATTATATTTGAGGTGTTTGTACATACATGACTGTTAGTCGCAAACCAAATAATATAACCAAAGGCACATACCTATTCAATACTTCGAAACTAGAAATAAATCTCACCTTACATCAATGTTATATAAAGTTTAGATAATGTATTATCACATAAGACTCGGATAAGAGTACAATAAGTGACACATACCTAGGCAGTATTAGCTACATATTTTGAAAAAACGTATTTTGGATATTTTTAAATTTAGAATACTTTTTTAGTTAATACACGCTTCAGAGTACAACTATTTTAGACGGTACGATTGTTATTAGTTAAAAATGTTAAAAATATTTTAAATTATCTTATAAACTATATTTTTGTAATTAGTTACACCAGTTATCATGAAAAACTACGTTAAGTAAATAGAATCGTTAATATCCGACATAGATTACATAAAGGTATAAATCATTATATTATGATTAGTATATAAATAAACACACGAAACCTAGTAAAATTGAATATTTAAAAAACCAAATTATTAATTTACAAAGATTTTTATAGTTAAGTGTAAAAAAAAGTGGTAAAATAATTATATAATTTAGAATATTATATCAACTTTTATTGATTCAAATTGTAAAGATCTTAATTCTTCCATATATATTTTTACACATTTATTTTTATATAAATTTTATATCTTTTACTTCATTTTAATGTAAAAGTTTAAATTTCCTATATTGCGTAGCATTCTGTAGGAGGGATGATCTTCAACTACTATTTCACGAACATTTATTAACAATTTGACTATTAAAACTTGTTTAATACTTACATAATATAATAATATACTATATGACCATATATAATTCAATTTTCCCTAAATATAAAAACTGCAGATATATTCGGCTATAAAAACGTTTTTTCCTTTAAATATAAATCAAATTATTTTCTGGGAATCAATAAATCGATGATTTTAATTTTTTGTGAAAATATTATTGAAAATTCGTTGAGATTGAAATTCGTATTTAATTTATATATTTTTGAAATTATTCTCATTAAAAATATGATATTGTAAATTACTAAATTAGGATTATGATGGTATAGAATTTTTGTCCTTATGACACAACGTAAGCATTGATCTCAATAAATAATTATTAAACTAGGATAACGCTAGGATTTTAATACGAACTAAATTTGTATTTAGGTGTTCTAGACTCTAGAGCAACGCGTTTCAAGTACATAATACACGTAATAAAAAATTCTGCAAAAGTGAAACTCTAATTATGTACTTATTGTGATTTATTTATATGTAGAGCATAATATTTAGGTTGTTTTAGATTCTGAACGAAGTTATGAATTTATTGACTTTAATAACTGACTGAAATATATGATATTGTAATTATTTGTAATGATGTCGAGTTGGATTAAAAATAAACGTCAATAAACAAATTAGTTTTTGATATTATTGATTATTCTGTGTACATGTGTTCTGACCATTGATAAAAATAAAACTTAAGCTACATTTTTAACGATTTAATTCAGTAGCAATGTAAATTAATTGTTCAAAATTTGAAAACCATTACCATTTCATAATTAATATATTACACTGGCTTTACAAATATTAGCTGTTCCAATTATATGTTTATATATTATAGAGTTATAACTATTATTTAAATATAAAACTTACTTAAGTCTTAAATAATAAATACAAGGCCAAAACATACGTAAATATGCATGACCAAAAGCCGTTTTCTATGAATTAATATTGGAATATTTGATACACACATTTTATACTAAGATGTAATTGAATTGAAATAAAAAAACAAAAAACAATATTTTGGTTATACACTTAAAGTTTTAGGTATTAGATTTTGAGCCAAGTGATGAATGTATTGATTTAACAATGATGTATATATTTGTGTGTGTGTGTGTGTGTGTGTACACTGTACAGCATAACTTGTCGAAATAATGCTTCAATATCAAAATTCGGTTATGGTTTCCGATGGCAAAATGAATATCCTTTTTCTAATAGTTTTCAAAAAAATCTATAAAAATCAAAAAAAAGGTGACGGAAAACGCGAATTTTCACGCAAAACCAGTTTTCGGCCAAATCGATTCTTTTATATAGTTGTAATTCAAAAACTAATCACTGTAAATACTTTAAATGTCCACTTAATGTTTATATTAGTGTTATCTACATACAGTTAAATTTTCAAATTATTTTGGATTTTTTTGAGCATAGACAACTGAAATTTTCGATTTTTCTAAGTACTTTTTTTTTAAAAAAAATGTTGGCTACCCAAAAAACTTGAAAATGTAATACAAGGTTCATTATTAGTTGTTCTTCTTTCAGTTATAGGAAATCAAAAATCGATTTTTTTTCGAATTGTCTATAGTTCAAATTTTTGTCAAAATTGCGGAAATTTGCAAGTAATTTTGTAGTTGAAAAAATCATGAAAATTGTTGTGTTTTTATCTTAAGTTAAGAAATTCAACACTAAGTTTTCCATAAGTTTTGCTTCGAATATTTATAGAGAAAACTCGAAACTTCATTAAAGGAAAAAATGTGAAGAGTGTCTAAACTTTAAATTTTTTCAAAGTCGTGTAACGATAACGATAAATCTTGTTTAGAACTTAAAACGTTTAATATCATTATACTTTTATATTAATTTTAATTTTGAATCGATCCTTTATTCTCTGTTTGTTACGTTTGTCCTACGACGACGATACATTTTTTTGTTATAACTGTTGATATTCTTCAAAGGACTGTGGTGGCTATTCCAATTATAGCCAACGCTCCTCCGATGGTGGTTAATGCGTATTCTTTGGTGGCAGTCGGCGTTTTTCGAATAAGGATGGCGTAGCATTCTTAGACGATGGTAGGTAGTTCTGCTTAGACGGTCGATTCTTTCCCAGCGACGTTCAATGCTTCTGCAACGACGATCAATGCTTCTGTGATGAGGGTCGGTGCTTCTGTGACGACTTTCGGTGCTTCTGTGACGACGGTTGGTGCTTCTGTGACGACTTTCGGTGCTTCTGCATCGATGGTCAATTCTTCTGCGACGACGTTCGGTGATTTCGTAACGTAGGTCGGTGCTTTTGTAACGACGGTCTATGCTTCTTCGACGACGGTCTATGCTTCTGTGACGACGATTGGTGCTTCTGTGACGACTTTCGGTGCTTCTGCATCGATGGTCAATTCTTCTGCGACGACATTCGGTGATTTCGTAACGTAGGTCGGTGCTTTCGTAACGACGATCAGTGCTTTCATAACGACGGTCTATGCTTCTTCGACGACGGTCAGTGCTTCTGTGATGACATTTGTAGCTTTTTCGATCATCAAAGTTGTCTTTAGAAACGGTCGTCTGGAAAACATCACTAGTATTGCCGATATTCAATCTTGACATAAATTCAACCAAATCCATGGATGTTTTAACGGGAATTTCGGACATTTTAAAAACGTAGGTACACTTATGAAATATAAAAATTTAATTATTTATAATCATCACAAAACCATAATTAACAACGTTGCTGTCGCCGTGACAATGATTGTCAGTAAATAATAATATTCTAGCGAAATCGAATCCGATCAGATCACTACATCGATCAATAGATATATTTTAAACATAACGGTTATACAAAAAATGCTCATCCAATTGTTTCTATATCTAGTAGATTAGTTAATTCAAATGTTGATTTTTGAAATTTTTAATATACATATCTATTAATAATATTATAGTATCTCTACAAAAATCTTCTTAATTTGGTCTTAACTGTACAAACAACCTTAAGAATTTGAAAAAATATTATGGTTTTTAGTCTTTACTCTTTAGGTGTGTTTAAAAATGTCAAAAACCGAATTTTAAATTAAGTACTATAAGAATTAGTGAAGAAGAAAGAGAGAGAACATAATTGTCTCACCACATTTTGTAATATATTACAGTATTTCAATAAATATTCCGGAATCAAATCGCTCTCGTAAAATATCAACGAATGTATTCTGTTCTACAATATTATATGCATGCACATTGTAAATATATTTTATTATGTTAGGTATAAAATTTTTGTCGTTATATATATATATTATATTCATCTCAGTTTTTTGTTTTTTTTTTTTTGTGAGAAGAATTTAACTCCAACTTAAAGACTTAGATAATATTTTATAGATCGTATAATATATATATTGTTGGTCACATTTATTTATATAATGCTATTTTGTCTACAGGACAAATACGATTAGGAATAAAATATGTTATCGAAACGTTATAACACATAGTACGTGTAATGAGATTTAGAAAATCAAGAAAATATTTTACATTTAAGGAATGAAAAAACAAAAAACCCAAACTACAACGCATAACATAGTATAATAATAATATATGTTATGCAAAAATATGCAAAGTAAAATTTAAAATTTTAATCCTAGACACGCCACGGGACGAATTATTTATATCGAGTCAGATTTCAAATATTTACTCTACACACAAATATGTAAATGCATTACGACCTATTGCTATGTAACACAATATATCTTGTGTTATATACACGATGCGACGGCCTACGCAAATTACGCCCGCGCGCGCGTGCATATTATTGTCTTTGCGGAGCGCTTAGAAAAAAAAACCTATAACAATATACCTATGTATATATATATAAATACACTGCAACAGGTATACGTAAAATTATAATAATATATTCTTCTTTAGGTGTCTACCTACCGCACCCTTCTTGGTCCGGTTTGTGTAAAAATGCGCTGCAGCGATTTAGCACCGCTCGGTGACCGATGAATCGCGGCGCGTGTATACGGAACGATTCAAAAGTCTGCCCGATGATCAAGGCTAGCCGGCATTAACGAATTAAAAATTAAAATTAAGTTAAAACGTTACTTTTTTTTCAAGATGAATGTGTTAACTTCAAATTAATTTTATTCAAAAATATCTAAATTAAGCTAATTTTCGTCCAAAGAATTTTTGAATGAGGTTTTTAGATAGCTACCTAGTCAATACTTTGATGTATCATTTTAAATTTTCCCAGTAATTTTCTTTGGTATAAAGAATAACTACCTAATAAACATTATATTATGTGTCTGGAATTTTTTTATTTTGCAAAATAGAAAATTATAACTTTAAACTAAGTTAAGTTACTTTTCTTTTAAAGTTGACTTTTAACTTAACTTTATTATTTAAAAAAAAACTTGGCGAGTTAAAAAAAATCGTTGACTTGCCAGCCTTGTCGATGATGTTGTACGTCGCGACGAGTCGATACCGACAGCGGGTAAACGACCTGTTGTCACCGTGTTATACGTCACATATGATTGCAAAGATGAGACGAGCTAGTCCAGTTTAATACAATAATATAATTGTTTGATAAGGTTATTTTTTTTTCCATTGCCGGTAATAGTTAACGTGCATATAATCATTGCGGCGAGCGTTCGATTACGCTGCAGTGACTATGGAACTGCAGTCAGTTGGACGGTGTTCAGATGGGCAAATTAAAAAAAAATAATAATAACAATAACAATTCCCTATTTTTCAATACCGTGTGCTGTCAATGCGGTATAATAATAGTCATATCATTATATCGATCATAGACACGCACTATATTACACGATATAATATATAAAACTTGATTGTTTTATGAATATTATTCACTCCA
This sequence comes from Aphis gossypii, assembly GCF_020184175.1. NCBI lineage: Eukaryota > Metazoa > Arthropoda > Insecta > Hemiptera > Aphididae > Aphis > Aphis gossypii. The sequence continues at coordinate 60,972,818 of NC_065533.1, forward strand.
CTCTACCGGTTTGCTCTATAGTCATTGTTGAAATTAGATAGAGAATTTACGAAATAGACGATCAGAGTGATTCGAATCACTCTGTATTATATTATACTACATAATAGCTATCATCCATAACATCACTTCACAACGTGTCCGGACCTCACATGGCAGACGTCTTGCTAACAAAAAAATGCTTGTGTTTGTTTAAAAATAATAATAATAAATAATAAAAATGATCAATTTAACTTTTGCTGTTATATAATATAGTAATGTACCTATTGGAATTGCGAATAGCGTGTCACATCTTGGATAGCAATTAGCAACAACAGCAGTATGTGACATGTGCGTCATTTCAACATTTTTACAGCTCAAGTTGGGACAAAGCTGTAGAATATAACGTGTATAAATTATTTAATAGATCACTTGTTTTAGTATAAAAATATCACAACTGTTACTATTTTTGTCTAACTGTATGTAATTATTGTAATTTTAATGTATTATATTTATATTTATTTTGTGGTTATGGTTACCAGAGGTATTTACACTTGGTAAATAAAGGTAAGTGTATAAAACACCTTAATAATGAAATAACTTACCGAATTTAACCTATTCATATTTTCTCCCACCATTCAAAATATATAATAGAGTTTAATAAAACCTCATATTTATTTTACGAGTACCCTTGCTCGCTCATAATTGCACAATATAGGCACAGTCCACTTAATTCATATTTCGTAATTTTTTCACTTACTTTTTTAATTTAATTAGTTTAATTCAATTTAATAAAATACTTTGAATTTATATACAAATAAAACAAAATTAATTTAGTACTTATATTATATTAATAAATATCTTTGATTTTTAAAGTTTTAAAATGTATTTATACAGCATCGCTTAGGTTGATTTTATTGGCTTCTTATTTTTTTATACCAACTGCCAATAAGTCACTCATCTTTCATAGTAGACCTATTATAAGGCGTGACCCTCTTAAGTAAGAAAATAATGTTTTATTTGAAGCCGTAATTATAATATTATATAGTTAAACTTAATTACCTATTTATTTTTGAAATAAAAAAAAAACATATTAATACAATACTTCAATACATTTATTTTGAAATACTAAAAAAATATAAACTATACTTAATATAGAACACTTAGGTATATCGGCGCTTATATTTTTTGTAAACAGGCCAAAGAATACGTTTAAAAAAAAAGTGGTGCAAATGTACACCCTCACTCCACAGGTTAGGTTGATCTGGTATGCGATATACGCGAAGGATCAATGTTGTAACGGATCAGAAGCTTTTAATTATTTTATTTTTTCCCTTGTTAGTGTATTAGGGAAACGTATACTGTAATTTAAATTTATTCCGAAAAATAATATTTGTTAAAAAGTTATTATGTTCAAAATTAATATTTACTTTGAAAAAATCATGAAAAATAAACTATCTAACAATAAATATATATTGGAGGTCAACCCCACCCCTTAATGTACAGCAGAACGGTACCCACTTGCCCACTTTTTTCATTAATGTTTTCTAAGAATTAGATTGAAAAACTAGACATTTTAATTTTTCCTAAAATAATGTAACATGTAATATTTAGGTATGCCTTAATGATATTATATCATATTAATATACTATCGATATTATTATTATTATTATTTGTATTATAACAGCTTATTTCTGCTTTTAAACTATGACTCTGTACATTGATATAGATTTTGTAATATACTACAATAAACATATGTATGTATACGTAAAGATAAAAGAGAAATTATAAATTATAATTTATAACCATAAAATTAATAAATATGAGTGTAGGACGAGTATATAGGTATAGTTTAATATTGTATAAGTTGTTTTATTTCGATTAGAGTGTAATATTAAGATATTCAACAAAATCACGTCGTGTGTCAGATATTTTAAATTAACTCTATAATATAATCTCACAAGTTACTGTCTCACTGTTATAAGAACAAGCGTGATTGAAATTCGTCACATCTTATAATATTTGAATATTTCCAAAATATGTTTAAAACCATTTTGTAAGTAGTCATTAATAACGAATGATGAATAATAGCGTGCTTGATACCTTTACAAGTTTCTTGCAGATAAGTTTTGACGTAAAGAGAAAATTATAACAATAGAACATACACAGTATAATACATAGTATTTAGTGTTAAAGTGAATTTGTGTGAATTCGATTTCCTAATAAAGAGCAATTTTGATATTATTATATAATAATTCGTACAGCGATATGACTAAGTTACCTATACAGCAGCCAGTCAAATAAATTATATAATATATATAATGGATTTTATATATTCTCTACTGCACAATGCACACTACACACACACGCGCGCGCGCGCTCTCATACATTCCGAGTCAAAAGGATATTTTCCAGTATATTTTTTGTAAACACTGCAGAAACAGAATTTAATGTATTCAATTAAAACAGAAGGTTTATAACGACAACAACACGCTCGTCCTACACAATAAACGTATGTTTCATATGAAATACAAAGTAGCCTTAAACTTCAAACGAATTACGAATTATAGGTACTATTAGGTTTTACTATCAATTACGTTTTTCGAAAAATATTTAAATGTTACTGGAAATAATTATAAAATAATCATAAATAATTATAACTTTTATATTTGAAATTACTAATTATAGATAATTTTTATTGTTGAAAAGATTAGATTTTGAGACTGTTATTATTATATTTTATTCTTAATAGATAGGTTCTTTGAGATAATATTCTTATGGAAAGTAGTCAAAATAAATAACATTTATTTTTACAAAAATTATATAAAGTGTACAAATATACACTAACAATTAAAAAAATTGTATTTATATAAAATCAGAAAATCAAGACAAATTGAAAAAAAAAAAAAAATTAACTTACTTTCTTAGGTTAAAATGTAATCCTGAATAAGATTTTACATAATAGGTATAATGATATTAAAAGTGACTAAAATTAAACGTTTAGGGTTCTAAATAAGACTTGATAGAAGTAATAGATAATTTCCTTATATATTACGTAATTTAAAAAAAAACTCAAGTTAATACCTATGACATAGAGGTGAGTGAGTGACAATGACACAATGTAACATAGGCCATAGGACATATTATATTATTAGCAGGCCACCTTAAAAAGGGACATAATATAACATTTAAAAATCTTAAGTGTTCTGAGGGACAGCGCGAACGCTAGTCCCAGCTACCAAAAATTATGCATCCGAGAAAACCACTTTGGGAAACTCGCAGGGGTTAACCCAATCGATGTGCAATGATAGGGCTCACCCCATGGAGGAAACCGTCTTTTTGATCACGGTTGTCCTTGATGCGGCAATTTATTGTTATAACGATCGATTATTATAGCAGATCTTATATGCCATCCTAGATCCTGTCGACATGTGTAGCGCGTCGAAAAGTCCTTCAACCTATTTCACAACACAACTTTGTTTACCCACCCCAATACTGTTTCAATATCTTTATTGTTTAGTTTTTAACGTTCGTTGACTAGAAAATTCCGTTTCTAGGGCCAAGAGTTTGCATTTCAGGGCCACAGCCCGTCGTCTGCAGGTCAGTTTCAAACCATTATCAAGGATTGCGCCATCTAACGGCTGATTTCCGCATCGTAAAAAATCGAAGTTTTACTGTATATAAACAACACTAGAGTAGGCAAAGCGAAAAGTGAGCTGCGATCGTCACGCGCCAAGCTGTCATTTTTCCAGGTTTCAGAGGTTCTACGTTTGAGAAAAAAGGAAACAGATGGCGTGCATTTTAAAAACGGCAGCTGGTAATTTTTTGTAATATTCATCGTATTTTGGAGACCAATTTCTTTTCATACTGCTGTAGCTATTGCACACCACAATATTTTTTTAACGTTTGGTTAATCATTCAACATTCGTGATACCAGTTTACACGTGTTATTGTTCACCTATTATCTACGTTTGTGATCTTGTTTCCCGCGTTCGCTCATGGTTGGTTTTTAAAGTGCGCGCTTTTAAAGTTTGAATATTATTTTAATTATTTCTTTGATAATTACTCGTATATAAAAATATTTTTAAAATGGCATATCAAGACACACATTCTCATACGAGAAAAGTTATTTTTCATGTTTATAATTATTTTAAAACGTTGGCTGGTGACAAAGGTAAGCCAAAAATTAGTAATTTTTTTTGTCAGACTCGTGAAATTACTACTGAAGCGTGTGGTGTAAGTCTTGCTTGTGTTAAACGAGTTTGCTCAGAAGGGAAAAAATTATCTGTGGGTGAAAATCGACTAAATCCCGAACCCTTTTTTATTTATGTCTCCAAGAAAAAGTTATAAACGTGCCAAACCTATGACTAACTTAGACGATTTTGACAATGAAGTAGTCAAAAGAACAGTTCATAGTTTTTATAATAATGGTCAGTACCAACAAGTGCAAAAATATTGGAAGCGTTGCATGAAAAAATTAATTATTCGGGTTCACAATGGTCCGTGCGACATATTTTGAGTAATTTAAATTTCAAATACAAAAAAAGTAATGATGGGCGTAAGTTTTTAATGGAACGAAATAATATTGTTTGTTCTCGGGTTAAATTTTTGAGAAAAATGAACTAGTTCAGACGTAATAACGATACAAGGCCCATAGTTTACTTAGATGAAACGTGGGTAAACCAAAACCATACGCGGGGGCACATATGATAAAACTGCGACAACATCGAAGGATTAAAAGTACCCATTGGATATATTTGTGTCGGCTTATTGTGTGTCACGCTGGGTCACCTTTATTTGGTTTTGTCAAAAATTCGAAACTGGTTTTTCGTTGCAAGTCGGGATCGCAGGCAGAATATAATTTTCAAATGAACGCAACTATTTTTCATAAATGGTCCTAAAGCAAATACTCAAAAGACAGATGTACAAAAATGATTACAAAACAAGTCTGTAGACTTTTCTCTAGTAAAGACATTAAGCGAACTTCGGGAAAAAGTCAAATTGACGATACCAAAAGAAAAAATATATAAATTGGCCTTGTATTTATGATTTAAGTAAGTTTAATATTTAAATAATAGTTATAACTCTATATATAAACATACTTATAAAATTTATCAAATTAGTGCTTTTTATAATAATACGTATAAATTTAAGTGTATCTACCACCAATGAAAACCATAGGCAATAAAAAAAATATATGTAATATATATCTACCTATTTATTATTAATATGTATATTAGATAATTAGTTATTACTAAGTATACCTGTATGAAATTCATACTTTTTTTAAAAAAAAATGCGTTGTAATATACAATAAATTAAAGCATTAACAAAGAGAACAAACGATATCTTTCCTCCACTACAAAATGTCAGGATAGAGGATAGAGAGCTGATAGAAAGGGATCAAGGTTTAATTCTCCCCCCAAAAAAATTAGTTGATCAGTTAAAAAGCTTAAAAAAATATTTATTTTGTAAGTTAAAATTATTTTAAAGTTAAACATTTATAAATTGTTCAATTTTTAATTTTTATAAAACGAAACTATTCACACCGTGCCCAGTGTTTATTTCAGGAGAGGACCGAGGGGGGAGGGGGGGGGTAATACTCCCGCTGGACAAAAACGTATACAATATTTTTACTGCCCTTCACTATTTAATCTTACGATATACGCCTTTGAAAATTTACGATACCCCTCGGGATAGAAGGACTAGAATAAACACTGATCGTACCACAGAAAATCAGTATCAAAAGTTAATAAAAATAGTATAGATGATTAAGTTAAAATTTTTAAGTTGTATTATTTTAAATATTGGAAGTTATTAAAAATGAAAATAAATTAATAAAATATGAATATGGTACATAAATATATAGGAACTAAAATAATAATGAAATATTAATAGTATAATAAATGAAATTTTTTTGGAAAAATTAATTTAACTTACCGTATTGCTGATGAAAAAAGTTACTTTAAAGTTTAAATGCAATATAACAATATAAATATATTATAAAATGTCCTTAGTAATACCTATAGGTTGATAAATCATATTCACTTAGAATCTGTAAGTAATGATTTATCAATGATATTTCAAATTTACATCCATCATAGTGACTTCATCCAACTACTTACTCAAGAGACGAGGTACACTTAATATATTCTATACTGTTTAGCAGACGAGCGAATACCTACTTTCACCCTTCTATTTTTTTTCTTGATTATTTTTTAAAGTACTGGGGACATTTTTCTTTTGATCTTCTAAAGTTTTTGGGTTTGTTATATTTTGGATGCTTGATATTATAATGTATAATATTTGTTAGACTACAGACAATAAATTGTCTTTAAAATATACAAGAAAGTGTATTATATATTATATATTATATATATATTGTATTACGTTGTTCTAAGTATGACAAATTTGAAAGCGTCGTTGAATACGTTTACTTTTTTAAATTTATTTATTTCGAATTGTCGTTGAAATGTATACAGTTATAGACTTATATAGTGGACTTATTAGATCTAAGCTAAAAATATAGTTTTTTCTATTTTCAATTTATGTAAGCATTAATTGTCCTTGTACAGTATCAAGTATAAATCATTTATCTAAAAAAAACGAATTAAATAATTACTATAAAAATTATATTATTATATTCATAATATTCATCTATATTACATTATTCTGTATCCGCATTACAAGCATAAAAAAATATAGATATGACTATTTTCATTACTTGAATAACAAATTTTCTTAAAATAATAAATGTCTTTATTTATAATTGATTATTATTAGTTTTTTTTTTATATTTTATAGTTATTTTTAGATAGATAGTATATACTTACGTAGATATTTTTATTTTTTTTATAAATATTAGATATAATATTAAACTATGTATATTTTCTCTATTATATGCACAATAAAAATAAATAGGTAACCAATAAAATAAAAAAATAAATGATATTACGTAGTAATATTGTATAAAAAGTCGTCATAGTATACATATAATATTTTTTTGATACTTGAAACGATTCATATAATTATAAAATAATTGTAATATAACATTCATATTGCATTATGTAATATTTAATTATAATAAAACAATTATTATTACACAGCTATAAAATATTTAGCAAAAACAAATCTGGATGTGGTTTGCGGTAAACAAAGATCAAAATCAACGAAAATCGCAGATTTCATCAATATTTTTTTAAATAAGCACAAGAACTACGACCCAATAATGAAGTATCCAGGATGGCTTTGGCATACGGAAATTTCAAATTATATACTATACGTCCAATAATATACATCCCCTCAGAAAACTGATTCTTAAAAAGAATTATTCGAAACATATAATATATAGTCGAAACTTGTATGTACAATAGGAAATAAATACACTCGTACAATATTTTTAATTTTAATGTAATGTTAAATACTGCAGAGTTTTTTGAAAATATCTTATAACTTCGTTAAAAGTAAAAAAAGAATAATTATCTTCTAACACGTATAGCTAACCGCTTAAAAAATAATAATCAATCGTGAAATGCAGTCAATTCAACAGGTATATATAGGCGTATATAAAAAAAAAAATTTTGATTTTAATTATTACCAACGAATGAGTTGATAATTAATATCAAAAATGTCTATAAAGACATATTACGAAGAATTTTAGTAAACAAATTCAAATACTTTTTGAAGTACTTCCTGCGTGAGGTGTATTGAAAAAGTTAGTTAGAAAAATAATATTGACCACTCCAATAATAATTCATTCAGTATGGATTTAATAAACATAAAAAAAATCAACATCATTATGGTATTTCTAAAGTTATTATGTTAATTACAAACCTACAAAATAATAACTAAAAGCATTTAGTAGTATTTGAAATATTTTGAATTTAAAATGTAGTTAAAATTACATATTTCAACTTACTATGAATAATGATTTTCATTATTTTCCTATTATTCAAAAACATTATTCGTGGTAACTTGAAACTTTTACGTATGTTATGAATTTTACTATACACAATGAAATTTCCATAATACGTATAGATTAAATTTAAGATATTATTTATATATAAGTACCATATTTATATATTATATCTGTTTACATAGTTAAATTGTTATACCATAAGATGGTGTTATCTCAAAAGTTCATTACAATAATATTATACCTATATAGTATAAAATATATAACATTATATTATTGTAATAAATAAATATTAGAGAGCTTATATATACTATATAGGCTATAAATACGAATGAATTATTAGTAATAATATAATAAAAGTAAATTGTAAATTGTATCGTAATTTTTACAGTAAAAAAAATTTCTTTAATAGCTAAAATATAATTATAGTAAAATAGATTAGTACAACAGTAACCTATTTAATAGCTAATATACAACAAAGTTGTACCTACTTCTCCAACTTTTTTGAATGATAACATAGATTTTTCAATTTCATATTAAACTCTAATCAGAATTTTTTTTGAAGTCTGCTATGAAAATTTATAAATAGCAATTAAGTAGTTAATTAATAACAATCAATAGTTAATATTTAGTAGAAAACTTTTGATTTAGCAGAGTTATTTATTAACAAATTTACAAATGTACTTGTTAGAGTACACTAATAGGTATCCATAGTACACTCATACACATGTGCTCCTTAACTAATCTACAAGTTAAGAACTTATAAAGTATAAAGTTATAACTAGAGCTCAGATATTAAAGTACAATAAATAATTAAAAAGGGATAAAAAAAAGTTTGAAAAAATCAAAAAAAGCATGGCTGAATGTAGTTATAACGTCATATAACTACAAAAACTACTATAATTTATTACTGCATAGAAATTTGATATTTATGACGTATAAAAATACTGTGTAAGAAATATCTTAAGAATATAAAATTAAGAAAAAAAGAAAAAATGTAATACAATTAAAGCGGCGTATTTAAAATGATTCCATAAATTATATTTTATCCGATTTACGTCCACGATTTTCTCACGACATGTACGAGTTGTGCAATATTGTTACATACATATTTTCCTTACCATTTTTATAGATTGTAAACTATCATTTATAAAAATAGAGTGGTCAAAAATATTATTATATTTATTTATTTATAAATTATTTATTGTTCTAAAATGTATATGATTATTTTTTTTTTTATTTTATAATTCGAGTAATTTTTTCTACTCCAATTTTTTGAACGAAATCAAGACATGATATATTTTTTTTTTTCATACTGAGTCATAGTATTTGTAATAAAATCTTCTTTTTCTACATCCTCTATTAGTTTGTTTGTTAAATTTTAGCTTCGAATTTCTAATATAAATGTCAGTCTGAACATTTTTCAATACTTATAATAATATATAAACTGAAAAATATTAGAATAAGAAAAAAAACATCTCATTTAATTTTGAGTGAAACAATTTACATACCTTGGTGTACACATTAATGAGTTTGAGAACTCGGCTCATATTGACGATTAAAATTTACTTTTCAGCAAAGTATAATTTTCTTCAAAATAATTAAAAAAATTATCTTTTCTTTGATCTTTAAGTTTTATAATTATTAGGTCTTTATAAAAACAGTTATTAATCTCATTGACTTTTAAAAATAAAAGACTAAAGAATAATTTAAAAAAATTTCTAATTTAAGATTTATTTTAAAAGCTGTTAACATTGAACTCAAATAGATTGTCCAAGATGAAATCTACAGCCTTTGAGTATTACTTCTTTGAAAAATATTTAAAACTGCTAAATGTACCTATAGCTTGTTCAAAATCTGCATAGATTATATTTGGTGTAAAATTCAATTTAAGTTCATTCATTGTTTCTAATAAACTATTAAACACATCTTTATATATTTATGCATAGACTTATTATAGTCTTATATAATATATATATTGTAATATACCTTATACCTGCAGTAGTCCTGTAAGTAAAAAAAAAAAATGCTAAAAATGTATATAGGTTGTATTTTTAGCATTATGGATAATAAATAATTGATAGAACAGTTTATGCCGTTTAGGAAAACTTTTAAATGTGCCAATAATATATACAACTTGACTGTCATTTAAAAATGTTAAATTTATCGTCTTTAGATCTACCATTTATTGCGACGAGTGGAGGTTTATTCTTGTCTTCGTAATTATCATGGATATAAACATGAAACCGACAGTGTTTTCTTGACCTAAAAATTCAAGTTAACACTCGAACTATCGAGTTGTAATAGAAATAATTAAATTTAATCGTGCTAATAAAATATATTATTAAGTAAATGGACAATCATCATTATTTTATAGACAGCTCTGATAATATGAAACATGGGGTGTTTGTACATTATATAAATACACCTGCAATAACATAATATTATAATAATTTAATATAGTCGGTACCTAACGCGTAACGTGTAGTTATATTTGTACACTGTTATACCTAATAAGATATAAATAGCAATAGATATGGGTCAAAAATTCTAAACAAATAAAAATATTAAATCTAATTAATATTTATTAAAATCGCCTTATTTGAATTTATAATTTTGATATACGTGTACAATGTACATACAATTATTATACCATAATATTACCGACTTAAAAAAAAACGATCAATTTATAGATTAAAATATAACATTTAATCAACAAAAATAAAAAAAAAAAGTTCAACAAATATAGGTATAGTTACACCTATCTGACGTAGTTTAAACTACTTTTTAACATTTTCAAATATCACTAAAAATAATCTCTGACATTTTCATTAAAATCGGTCAAGTACTTTTTGAATTTATAAATCACGGCTAAACACGTTGTCTTTTTTACACATACATTATTAAAGAAAAACATGATATACATGAAAAATTATAAGCAAAAAAATAGTGAAAAATAGTGGGTCACTATTATATGCGTTATAAATTTGAATTCAATGATGTATTATTAAACATAAAAACAATACTGAATGGAAAAGTTGGGAAAAAAGTGTGCGCCTATGTATTTTTAAGATATTTTGTGAGATTGTCTTGTATTTAATTTTCTAGCATTTCTAGTCAGTAAACAATTTTTAATCTACATCAATAAAAAAACCAATTAATTTAAAAATATCTTATGCCTAAAAATCACTTAAAATATTTTAAAAATTTTATTAAAAATAAAAAACTATAGTACAAACATTTTTTGAAAATTTCAAATATCTACGCGGTTATTCGTTTTGGAATCACATCATAAAAACAAAATAAATTTAGCCAACAACTTGGATTTACGTAAAAATTCCATGATATTTTCAAAACTAGGTACATGAAATTTTTAAGTTTGACCTCCCTAATTACATAGATCCAATATTATATCCAATTGCCATGTATCGTATATTCATGAAAAAAAAAACATTTCTTGGTAAAATTAATACATGTATTGCTCGACTCTGCTCAGAATCAAAAATTTTGATATGACAGCACACAATTATGTAAAACAATAAAATTAAAATATTTTGTAATACAATATAATATTATATTGTTTTTCTATTGAATAGACTCTATTCAACATTAATTTGTTATATATTATTATGTTATTTGAGTATAATAATTAATAATATTGTAATAAATAATAATAAGATACCTATAACCGAATCGCATATATTATATTGTTTGTAATATATTATGCAAATGAATACAATTTTCAATTTCGCCACTTTACAATATTATCATCGTCCATTGCTTAGATTAGTTTTATTAATTTATTATTATAATAATATGTATAATAATGCGTTATGCCCGCGGTCGTCTACGTCTGTCTTGCTTTTCGTTTCCCTCTATATTACGCGCGGGTTACTGATTATAAAGTAGGTATGATAATATTATTAACTGCTTGTAGATATAAATAATGGTAGTATTTAGGTATAAATAATAACTAACACGATCTTCTATAATCTATACTGTCCACATTTATTTAAATAAATATTGGATTAATAAATATTATTATTTTAAGATAATTTTTAAAATACTAACATATTATATTATATCGGTCGGTCCAGAGGAAGATTTTTTTTTGTTTGATAGAGAAGGGGATGACGTGACTTTCGCTTTATCTGTCGGACTATATTATTATAAACATTTACCTATCTAAGATTTTTTACAGTTTATTTAAAACCATGGTCTTAAGATTGTGTTTAAAACTTAATAATAACTAACAACTTTTATTTATTTATATTCTTCTGGCATAAACAATAATTAAGATAAAACAAATAGATAATTCCAATAGAAACAAACAGAAATTCAATTATTTTTAAATACTTTATATGTTAAAACTATAAAAACTATAGATTTTAAGTATAGTAATAACAGTTATTAGAATAATAAACAGAGAAAAAATAATATTAATTTATAAATCAATATTTACATTTTTATACTTTTGATGCAGCTATATAGTGGTCACACTGAAGATATTATTTTCGTTCTTTTCGTTCAATTTTTTCTTTGAACAGTCTTATGTGGTGTTTGCTATATTTTTATTAGTGCGATTGTAGCTTGAATTAGGAGCAATGTCCTAATTTGTGTTTGAGGTACCCATAACTCTCGTGCGCTAGTTTAAGGTAGACCTTTTACCTTCCGTAGGAATATATGACCAGATGATTTACTTGTGGGGGTTTTAAGGAAAGATGATTACTTGGTCTTGACGTTTCCGATTTAATTTCCTCACAACTTGTAGAATATTGTAATTAGCGTTACCTATTTAGCACAACATCGGATTCCAAAAGGGGTTTTCACGATATTAGCCTGTGTGTATTTGGGTCACAACAAACTTTGTAGTAATTATTATGGATTGGTATAGTGAGTTCGTTGCTGAGTTGTATTCATACTGTAAGTGGTTATTTTTGTCAAATGTTTCTGAGTGGGTATATTGCTATTAACGGTTAATCATTCGAAGGGATAGATTTTATCGTATCTAAAATAACACACACTTTGATTTAGGCGAATGTCCATTTTCTTGACGTGACCACTAATGTTATGCAAACTGAGTATGCAATAGTTCTTAATGTTAAATAGTCGGTTTTCTGTCTGTACTTATATTATGTGCTATTAAATTTTATTATTAAATAAAAATTAAAAAAAAATATATTTACTTAACCTTTTGAGACCCACATTTATCACAAAATTAGTTAGATTAGTCCTAGGAAGTTACAACATAGGTAGTAGGTACATTTTATTGGATTTATACTTGAAACTATGTCTTTATTGAAAATGTATTTTTAATCTGTGGTTAGATCTCTTGTTAGGTTAGGTTTCTTAAAAAGAAATAATGTGTCTTCGATTTTACTGACTTTTTATGAACTCTGATTTTTATAAATATCTGGAGGTTAGGTTAAAATCGTCGTGATATTATATAAATCGTTATAGCCTTGTTGGCGAAATGGTGTGTCTTAAGATGGTAATGGTAGCTGTATTTGTTTAACACACTTGAAACATGTAAATTTTGATGTATTTTATTTTCAAAGTACGTGTTGTCCAATTTTGTGATAATAAGATAAGATTTCTGAAATCAATTTTCTGACAATTCAAATCTATACTTGTCACTTTAGATCAACTTTACCACTTTTTTATTTTATCGCTCTAAATTATGTTAACAATTATTCTAAATGTACGAACAGTCGTACAAATTACAGTCCATTCTTTATTGTGTGTCAATATGTAGCGAATATTTATTTAACTATACAGATTTTTTATAAGAAAATGGAAATGCTAGAAATTCTGATATATCTATATATCTTAGTGCTTATAGGTAACTAAATGAGAAGTTTCAACAGCTCCGGTACAGAAAAGGATTATTTCTAATCTCTGTATAAGATTAAAACTTGTAATACGCATAATATTTAGAAGCACATTTTAGTTTTAAATAATCAAAAAGTATTTGTATATTGAAATACAAAATAATAAGAGTCATAACATAAAAAAGGCGTTGTAACTTCAAATCAAAAATGTCTTGCTAGCAAAAATTTGCAATTTTTTAATTGAATACCTACTTTTTGCAGGCCTTTTAAACATGTTTTTTACAAAACTCATTTTATGAAAACTTTATCAGTATAAAATAGGAGTATAAATTCTGTGTAATTTAAATTAGTATCATGAAACGGTGAAAAAATGTAAATATTTTCTTTAAAATTAATATTGTTTCTAAACTTTTATCATTTTTAAGATATACATTGTGTTTGACTGTATTAATTTTATATATAAAATGTTCTTGTCCTAAAACAATATGATATAGGTAAATAATTTACAATAATTGTAATATATAACGTATACGTTTATTAAGTACCTATTATATTTATTTCAAAATTGTATAGAATAAAAAAAAAATAGGTATTTAATATCTAAAAACATATAATAAAAATTATATTATGTGGTATTGTTATTAGTTATAGTTTATAATTAAAACCAAAATAGCAACAACTAAGTGTCCTCTATACTGTATCAAATTCACTTTTTGAAATTCCAATAGTATAAAAAGTTTAAGTTTCGTTTATTATACTATTATGCATAAAACTGTTTTATTTATGTGTATATATTATATGATATACGTAGTAATATATTAGAAAAGTAGTTGTATTATTATTATTATACCCCCCCTTTTTTCGAGAAACAATTATTTGTTCAGTCAAAGTTACGATTTGAGATGTTTTGATTTTTCACTAAATACATATAGTGCAATTCAAAGTAGATTATACTATAGTATATGAACTTTTTTGCCCGTTTTTGAAGACAACTACAATCTAAATAAATCTTTTTGATTTCGCCGAAATATATGTCGAGGAATGATGACGTATAAACAGCTAACTTGGAATCAACATTTATTGTTTTATTTATAACCACTTAAAGTTTAGTGAATTCAAGTTTAGTAGACTGACCTAAAACTTACGGTGAAATTTTGATCTACTTTACCTACACCCTACTCATTGTCTTTAAACGCTTATAAATTATGAACTATTTGTTTACCTATTGTATACGTACCTATTCGATGTTTGTACATAACAAAATATCCAAAAATATATTTTCCTAGTGCAGGTTGTCAAACTTCAAATACTGGTTGCTGCAGTAAACAAAAACTTATAAGTCTTTATACGACATAAATTAAGTAACAAATTCAAGATTATTTAAAAAATAACCGATGTATGATACACATCATAATATATGTTTTCAATTTCATAATAATAAGCGGTGTAATTATTATTGTGTATGGTGTATGTTCCATTTCATATAGTTGCTATAGATTTTTTCATGTGTTGTAATACTCACGTATTATTATTAGTAATATGGTCACCGTTAAACATAATATTCAAAATTAACGTTCGCCGTCAAAACCATCACCCTGTATGCGTAAAAACATTTGGCTTAACTATATCGATTCCGCATTATATAATGTAGAATATTTACCTATCTTCATTATTATATATTAGATCATAATATATACATAATGCACACAATTCGGATTACCGGCAGTATATTATGTACCTACAAGCTGCTGTATTATGCGTGCAGCATATTCCGGAGGTGGTTATTATTATTATTATATAACGAGTCCGTTCTTATTCCCGAGCTCAATAATTAGGTTTAAGAGGATCACGAGGGTATACCTACGGGTGAACAGTGGATGGACGAGGCGAATCCCACGCGGACCCAACGCAAAGGCGGTAAATCATTTTTGTATCCGGCCACAAAACATCTTATAATCCGAAGGTACTCCGGTTTATAGTATCTCTATAGATTTTTGTGTCTGTTGTTCTGTTATTAGAAAATATCAAGTCATATAGGTGAATATAATATAGAAGTCTATAACATACAGTTTAATATTTGAATATGTAGTCAATAACAATTTGCAGTTTCACGTCAGGTTATTTGAATAGGGATGAACGGTCTATGGGAATTATGTGGATATAGGTTGATCACTTGATAGATGGCCTCCCTTATTAGGAGTTGGGAATCGATTTTTTTATTTTAGCTATTTATTATAATATTTTGTATTTACAAAATAATACAGTGGTCAAATTGGCATTTAATAAATTAAACAATTTAAGTTACCAACTGTCAAAAAACATTTCTATATGGCGGTGGAGGTTAACGTCAGTTTGATATTTGAAAGTGATAAACAGAAAAAGATAAACGTGTAAAATTAATTTACTGTTTTAAAATAATGTACAAAAAAAAGTTATCCACTTAAATATGAAAAAAAAAACGTTATAAAAACCTTATAATTGTCCGTCATGCAACCATTTTATTAAAACGCATAAATGTATTCTACTTTTTATACGCGAAAATAAACGCATGAGCAAATGATTTTTTAGTCTGTAAATTATAATTTATTATGATATATTTTATAGTTTTATATATATATATAAATATATACATTATACAAGCATTTATAATATACCTAGTTTATATCAGTCGATGGATTAAAGTGCTCATAAATTACTTTATATTCTTGGATTAAAAATGGAATAGAAAATTTAAATAGAAAACCTAATAAGTAACTAAAACGGATAGCTAATTAAAACAAAATATAAATATAATATTTAAGCAATTTATTTGAAAAATGAATAACTACAATAAATTTAGTAAACATAAAACGAATTTGAATGAAACAATTTAGGTACCTATACTATGACTTAAGTAGTAATATATTACATAGATAATACAGTTTCCCAGTCTTGTAATTCGATTCATTTGTTACAATCATATTTATACCTAATATGAAAACAAAATTTAATATTATAATCATTTTTGACGCATTCCTTGAAATAAAATAACACATGCATGCACCGATGGTACGTCAACTTATAGCCTTCCCGAAAACACGAGGAGATCTGTAAAATTTCAAAGTGTTCTCCATGTCCGAATTCAGAAAAATTGAGTATCTCTTAAATATTAAGCATTATTGGGTTTGTTGAATGCAACGACACGTAAAACTATATTAAATATTTTACCCTGTTACTTTATTCAGGGTACCTAAACAAATATATACATTTTATTTTCGAAGAATTTTTAAATTTTAGATTCTGATCGTAAGGATATATTATATGTATTGACTCTACAATGTTTCGTGTTTTCTGTTTTGTGTCCATCATCACCTTTTGGGGAAGTAAAAGTGTTTCAATTTTTAATTTTGGGGGTGGTTTAGAGTAGAAAATTGGATCTTGTTAGTTGTTACTAAATTTTCATATAGTGTTTATATTATTTTTTTTTTTATAAATTGCATATATTTTAAAATATTCTGATTTGGTTGACTATTTTACATTAGTAGATACATACATTACATTATTTTTTTTTATCACATAAATTGTAGATTTTTTTAAATTTTTCTTATAAATATCGATAGAAACTTATCCATTCGCTCAAAATGTTTGAAAATTAAATACATATAATTTGTTTTTATAACTGTATACAAGACAAGTATTATTTTTATATGCATTTAAAGTTTACATTTTTACAAAATCAATCAAAATCACGAATATCTTTACAAACTAAAGATTGTATTTTGTTATAAAACACATAAAATCTTCAATTTTTAAAATTTAAGTTTAAAAAAGCATGGTCAAGTGGCTACAGCTCTGCAATAAAGTTGATCATTATTATTTATGTGAAAATTGAATAAAAATATCTCATGAATAATTCATATTGGAGCTGAACAATTTAAAAACTACATACAATTATAGGTTTTTAAATTATGAAGTCTTAATATAAACAAAATTACATATATATTTTATAGGATGAACTTGAAAACAATATTTGTAGGGACTTAAAAATTTTAAGTGTATTATGAATTTTACTTTTCGCAATAATATTTTTTAAAATATTTTTACTAAGCTTAAGATATTATATATTTACATAATAAACCTATTCTCACTGTTTTACTGCAAGGCATAATTTATTTAAAAGTTAATGACGTCAATAAATACAATGTTTTTAGTAAAACTTGAATTAATAATAAAATAAATTACTTTAATAGCAATATAAAAAAAAACACCATGAAATATATTTAGTGATATATCATTGAATTCTAATTTAACACATCCATTACAGTGACCCATTTAACACCTACTGTACCACTGAGTGGTACCTACTTCTCCGCCTTTTTATTTTTGTATCCGTCATCACTCATCACCCTTTGAAGCATTAAAAATGTTTTGACTTTTAACTTTAAAGGATAGTTTCTTATAGAAAATTTGATTTAGTTGGTACTTTGAGAAGGTCAAAAGCAACAAATACTAAGTACTTATTTTTCAAAATATTTCAATAGATTTCAAAGTATTTCTAACAGCAAAATAATTTATATTTTTCGAGATTTTCATGAATCTTGCAAAAATGTTAAATTTAAATGCTTATAAAAAGTATTTGTAACTATAAATTAAAATATTTTTTAATTTTCAAATTAATCTATTATTAGAAACGTTATATTTACTACATTTTCAAGCATTTTTAACTATTCAGAATTTTTTTATTGATAATTATAAAAAATTAAACTAAATTGATGTACGTTGTATATATATTTTTTTTTTTAACAGAGCAAAATAATAACTTAACACAATTACTAACAAATAAAAACTGATGCAAAGAAAAAAAAAAAAAAAAAAATACTATGTACACATTAATAATGTTAATAATCAGTCGACTGGGGTAAGTGTTGGTGTCATATACGACAACCGCAGACGAGAGCACGATAACAATAACTATAATATTATATTATTACTGCACGAGACGTCACGAGGACTAGACGAAGTTCTGTAGCCTAAGAGACTCATGACTAAACATCATTTAAACGTTGTATAATATTGTAATGACAATAATAATAATATACATTCCGTCAGTGTTAATTAACACGGTTCGGCTACTGCTCTTCAACACGTGCTCCACGAATTGTTTACTATATTTTATACACCTACAAAACAATACACAAAGTATGCTCACATTCATTTTTAATTTAATAACTATTAATTTATTAACGTTCTGATGTTTTAAAATGTTAAATATACAAAAATACTGTATTTTTAAATTTTTGAATTCTGTTTTTCAAATAATAAGTACCTATTCCATATTTACTGTAAATAGTTTTTTTTAAAAAATTAGATGTACCTTAAATCGAAATTTAGAGCAAGTAGTTTTTCAATTATTAAAATATTTATACTAAATACAATAGTTCTTATTTTTTTTTTTTTTTCAAAAATACTATATAAATAAAAAAACCATTTTTATAAATTATAAATGTTGATTGATTAGTATAATTTACAAAGTTTTAAAAATTACCATAAATTCCTTATTTTTGAAAGCCTTCACTATCTCACTGCTCTGGTAAACTTATTATTATTATTACACAATATTTGAGTAGGTAATTCAAAAAATTTGGATTTATTGGAAAATATTTTGCCAAATCAATGATAGTAGAAAAAGCTTTTTCTTAGGGTGTTCTCGTTTTAAAAACAGAAGTTCGTATCTCCACATTCAGTGTTTAAGTTGTACAAAATATTTTAAGAACTCAAAAATGTATAGTCTTTAGATACATTTGAAATTTCCAAAAATCAGATTTTGAATAACTGCATTATTAAAGAAAATAAGAGGTGAGCATCTTGTAAATCTAATAGGTACAAATCGCTTTCTACGTGCGATGCTTATCCTTTCCGACGAGTACGCTTATACTTTATAGATATAAATACATACTATTTATAATTTGTTGAATTAATTATTCATGTAATTGACAACAAACGCACATATCATATTATTATAAACGTAAGTATATACTCAGATAATACTTGTATTTTGTGTATTTTCGTTTTTGGAGCATAGTCAAGTGCACGCGCGTTAACGTTTTACTATATCAAACAAATTATTATTATTATTGGTTTAGAAGTTATTTGTGTAGCGCGGTATAGCTTCCGCGTTTCTCGATAACGGTAAAAACATCATCCATATTATACACTTACTACTTAATGATTTACACTTTAATGCTTTCATGTATGAGAGTGTGTGTGTGTGTGTGTGTTTTATTCTTATAAAAGAGCCTCGGGTAGAATTTCTTATAACGATAAACAACAGTCACCTGCAGAACCTCAAGTTTGACTATATTTTTTTTCACTAACAGTTTTGAACGATCAGATATATTATATTATACAATATACATACTAATAATATGTATGTATATATATATATAATGTAAAGCTATTATTATAACGCGTGTTTAATTTATCTTATGATATCTATGTATATAATATTAGTATGTATGTATAAAAATATGCACATCATGTGCCTTATCCAGATTTCCCGATTTACGCGTGGGAGTTTGGTGAGATGAGGACGAGGTACCGCAACTACCTACCTTCGAGAATATAGTTTCAGACATACTTTAGTCAAAGTTATAACTGAGAATACTGCAGGTATAGGTATAAATCCAAATACTGATGGTATTAAATTTTCAAGTACCATTTATGGATATGCGCTTGTGAATTTTGAAATCCCATATTAAACAATATTTTAGCGATAGAGCTGAATTCATATATACCCACATATACTATTTTCTATGAGAGTAACGATTAGGTGTTTCCAAAAATTTATATCTATTTAAAATGAAATATTATAATTATATTTTGGAACTAAGTAGATGAATACAATAATAATATGTTGTTCACAAATATAAACCAGAACTAAATGCTATTGATATTAAATGTAACTGTCTGAGAAAGGAGACTATAATACTATATATATATTAGTCGTCAAGCGTGTGTTCATTTCTATTTTTTCACTTAAATAAAGAATGTACTTATTCAAATTTTGATTTAGTCAATTTTTAAACATACTTAAATGGTTAGATGTTTTTCTACCATTTAAAAGGAGTATATCCTATATTGTATAAACTAATATTTGTATTGTTAATTTTTAACTACATGATTTTTTTTTTTTTTTTGAAAATTCTAATGGATCTAAATTCAATTTCGAAAAAATACGTATGGTGTATAAATTATTAAGGTATATTATGTATCAAGAATAATTTTGGTTTAAATTATGGTTTATAAATGTATCAATTTTCTTATAAAAACGTATGTGTTATGTAATAATAAATATTTGATTAGATTTTCTAATATTTCCAAACCGGTAATTGAAAAGTATGCATACTTGAATACACTTAACTTAAGCAATTGATTTATTGA
Organism: Aphis gossypii; assembly: GCF_020184175.1. Lineage (NCBI taxonomy): Eukaryota > Metazoa > Arthropoda > Insecta > Hemiptera > Aphididae > Aphis > Aphis gossypii. Next base: position 60,993,959 of record NC_065533.1, read on the forward strand.
CATAAAAATATTTTATTAAATAGTATCTTATATTAAAAAACTAAGAAACTATAATAATTTATAAATAATATTTATTTCAGAGTAGTTGATTATTAATTCTTCGAAAACAGGCTTAACTCTACGTATAAAGATTTATGTAATAATAATTAATAACTGATGAAAGTGAAGAGAAAAAAAGAAATCAAACACTTGATTTATGTTATAAAAGGAATACTCTGAATTTAGAAGTGACTGCGACACACGATGTTACAATTAAAGTAGTAGTATTAAGTGTGATTCTTTATAATAACTGGAATAAAGTCTTAAAAATCAATAAAAAAAATTTAATTTAAATAATAATAAGTAAATATTTATAAATTTTAAAATATAGAATATTATATTAACAAAATGAAAATTTGGGCAAGTACTCAAAAGTCAGTTATTATACAAGTTACTACAATCATCACATAATATTATACAGTATTAAATACAGTATAATACAGTATTATAAACTAGGTAGTATATGTATACTCAAAACTGTTGTGCTTGTAAACTTTTTCGTTGTTACAAAATATATTTTCATAAATAATAATTTACTGTTTATGTATAATTATTTTTAAAACAATATTTTACTGGTCATAAAAATAACATTTTTCATCAACGATAATTTGAAACTATGTAAGTTTCAGTTTTTTATTTAAATACCGTTAAAAAATAAAATTTCTCACGCAAACTATAAGTAATATGCGACTCGAATTTATTTTATCGGAGACAAATTAATTCCATAAACATGACTTCAGCTTTGCCGCACTATTAGATAAGTTGTACGAACTTCATTTTTTCAGAAAGATTTCGTTGAATATACTCTTTTAACGCAAAAATTAGGAATTTTCTCATTTTATAAAAGAGAAAAAAACTGTTTTCGAGTGTATCTAAATCGTTATAGAGTAGATCACTGTTATAGATAACTATGTATGTATATTGAAATTCAATATTATAAAATACTATTACAGTAAATTCGTACTCACTACTCAGAATACAACGTGAATCTGAGGGAAGCAGAGTACGCTTGTCCCCTATATATTTTATAAAACGTCTATTATTAAAATTATTATTGGTAATTTATTTGTCTGCTATATTAACATGGTAGATTGATTTTTGCAAGGTTTGAACGGTACATGACATTGTATTATTTCAACACGCACGAATTTTAGTAATATTATAATAATATACGGAAATTACTAATCGTATAATACCATACCTATATTGATAGGTCCTCGTTATTACTTGTTGAAACACGTGTAGGTATATGTTCCACGCGTTCTAAACACCCTTTTCACAACCGAAAACCGATTACAATCAATTCAGCGTAGGTACGTTTGTGTTTGCGAACAGCTCGCAGTTAATGCATTATACGTATACGCATTAATTATTTTACGATAATTACAAACTACGCAAAAAACAAATGTAATTAGTATGGTTATGTCGGTGAAGTTGACACAATGTTATATTATATAGCTTCTGCGTACTATATACAGCTAGATTTGGAACATGGATAATATAAAAAACTAAAAAAATAACGGTTTCGAAAAAACTGTATTAAAAAAAAATATAATATCTAATTATATATACTTGGAACGAAATACTTAAATATAATAAACATATTGTACCTACGTGTATGATATATATATACATATTATTGTCAAGGTGTATTAAAGATAAAATTGTGCGCTTAAAATATAGATACTTCACGTATAATATTGTATGCGACTAATTACAGTATATAAATATATATGAATAAATAATTATTGTTTTATTCATCGTGAGCACTTAAGGTAGAGAGATGAGAGATCTGCATTTAACATATTGTTCGCATTTTTGAATGATATGATCCCACACAAACTCTTACTTACTTTATTCGTATTTTAAAGTTTATACCATATTTACGGTATTTGCTTTTCGTCTAAAATTTTGTTTTGTGTCATAATGTCATGACGTAATATGTATACGTCATAATATTAAAGTATATTTTTGACGTTCGAAACTTTCAAGTTGACTACTCCTTAAGATTGTCAAAAGTTTTGTTTTTAACTTTCCAATTGACGGCGTATACTGCACAATTAGACATATGTGATGTGTATAATGTATATAATATATACGCTATAATACAGTGTATTGTGTATGTATATATACACCATATGTATATATACAGACACCACCCACCGCCAACGACGTTTAAAGCAAATATTTTATAATTGACAGACATTATACTACCATCTATAATATATATATAAATACTGCATATATTATTATTATTATACATGGAACGTTTTAAAAATACTACGGCAGCTTGAATTATTGTATATTTTATAGTTACAAACGCTAACCACGTTAATAAGACATTTACAAAAAATATAATTTGTTTGTTTTATGTTTTGATATACACCTATGTAAAGGTATTTATACATACATAATAATAAAATATTTATACTCGCATGAAATTAAAAATAATATGTAAAAAAAAAAAATCGCACAGTATAAGTATGTGTAACCCGCAGCAATTGTTTTGCTATATGAAGAAATAAAAACTATTAATGTTTTAAAAAAAAATGTTTGTGGTTCTAAGACTAATTATTGTGATACTATTGATACTATATGCTCTGCTTAATGATTATCCAGCAAGATAACTAAGATACTCACAACTTAATAACTTATAACTAATTTAACTTCATGTTCAAAATTTGGTTTTTATGTTTCGAGATATGTGCTAAGCAACATATTATGGTTCAGGATAATAAATTAATAATGTGTATTGTCAGAGGAAAAATTAATGCCTTAAAATATGATTTAAATTATTGTTTGGTAATAAACTAATAACTGATGACTTTAAATAATGTAAAAAGAATAATAATACTTTTGAACACTGAGTGTTAACTGCTAAAGCAATCACCTTACAATTTAATTTTACATTATTAGTTATAATATATATTATGTAACAGTAACATCATAAAATCGTATTTCGTTTGTCAAGAGAAATTTTTTTTTGAATTTAGCACAATTTTAAATTTGTCAAAAGTATTTATTACTATTCTGAAATCATCATCATAAACTAACAAAAATAGTGATGGGCGATACGAATTATTGGTGTTTATATACTGGGCTCAAAGACCATAAAAAATATTATTTTTGAATCGAAAACAAAAAAATGAAAATACATACACAAGCCCGTTTGTATGTAAAAATTAAAATTAAAATAAAACATATTATGGAATACGAATAATGACAAAACATTTTGCCCTGACCTCTTAGTGATTCGTGTAATATACACTTTTTACGTCAATATCATATAATTTTAACGCTAATATTCTAAAGTATTTATGTATTTATAATGTAATATTGAATTTTTTTTGTCAAAGAAATAATATGTACCTACTTCTAAAATATGGTAGAGCTACAAGAACCAAGTTTTGAAGAGTTTTTTCTAATTAATGCTATGCAATATTATTTATTGGTTTTGATGATCTTCTTATTTGTTGCTACACTTGCTTGTAACTGTGTAAAGTAATAATTACATAGTACACATTATGGTAACAACAATTTTCGTGTCAATTATCAGTTAAGTATATATTATACAAAAACATAGTTTTTAAGTTTATTAGTGGTGCCATTCACGGGGACGTGGAATTGGAATTACATTGTTAGCAGAACTTTTCAAATACAATGCTCAAATAGACTTGTTGGGTATCATTGGAAACTTGTAGGAATTTATTGGAGACCCCTTTTTAACTATCGCACGATAAACTTTGGATTGCGAACTTCGCACCTTAAGAATTAGGTTCTATTTTACTAAAATCGTTTAAAAAACCTCTCAGTAATGCTCGTATAGACTTGTTGGGTACCCCCTATATTTTACATAAATTGAATTTGAAATTGAAGCTGAAATTAAAGTTAAAATTGAAACAACTTTTAAATAGGTTTAATAAAAATATATTGATGCTATGGTAATGTGATACTATAAGGTAGCAATACAAAATAATACAATTAAACATGATATAAATAAACATATAGGGGACTCCAATGAATTGCAACAATGTCAAACTAGTCTATTTGAACATTATTATAGTTATGTTTTCAAACAACGATAAGTCGACGTCCTTCATATTATAACAGTAATTGCGATTTTCGTATCAATTTAATAAGTGTTGTATAATTTTTAAGTTCCTGAGCGATGTCAGTATGTTATTATTTGCGCTAGACTGCATGTGATGCATTGATGTTATAGTGATGTGGTAAAGGTGAACTTTTTACAATACTACTATTTTTTTGGCGAGTTACAAGTATGTAAAAATATTAATTTTTAAAAATGCTCATTACTCGTTTAGAAATAAAAATATTATAAATACCTAAGATACAAACATAGATAATTTATATACTAGCATGTAATAGCTATAGCAATTACACGAAGGTTTGGTATCTACTCAGTATTACATATTATGGGTTTCCTGTAAAATGCTGAAAACGTAAACACGATATATTGTCATTAATATAACAGGTAGGTATTATATGAAAATATTAACGTTTTCGTATGGCATATTCGTCATGTATAAATACATTATATGTTTAATGGAAATACAAGATTTGTTTTTATGTTGTTGATGTATTTCGAAAAACGTCGTATAAAATGTATATACATAATACATAATAAAATTGATTAAAATATACTCGTACTTTGAACTTTTATGAGTGTACTGACCACTGATAAATTTTGCAACGAAAACTACCACTTAAATAAGATTTTTACTCATTTACCAATCTTAAGATGATGTAGTCAACATAATATTATTTGTTTTCTTTATAAACCTTTGCGCAGTATAGCATATTATAACAGAATCAATCTCCTGTTGTTACCTTTCATATTAGAGTGAGTTGACCTATTGAATTATTTTAATTTCTACATACCTATTTTATGATATTTTAATTTTCTATGATTCATAAGAATTTTTAAAAAGTATAATATAAAGGTTCAAGACTTGAAAAAGAAAAACCATTAAAATAAGCGCTAAAAAACACTCACAGGCTTACTTTACTTAAAAACATTTGAAAAAGCAATCTCAACATTTTTACCCACCCATCCAACCATAAAAAATAAAAGTAGTTTCATCCCTTAAATACAATTTTTTTATTGAGAAATCAATTATAATATCTCTATTGTATATAGTACATTATACTGTAATGAATCAAAAATAAGGGGCTAGCGTTCATATTCTTGAAACATTACATAATAATAATATATTAACTTGGGTGTTGTATTTAAGTACTTTTAACAAGTTATAACTAACTCGACTTGGAACGTTCACTTTTTTTGCCTTATTATATTATATGTTAAAGTCTATATAGTATTATTATTAATAACGTATTTACGTATCTATGGGTAGTAAGAACAGATTTATTAAAAAGTTATATATGTATTTTATTGCATTAAATCCTTTATTATTTATGTAGATAAAACTTTATTATTTTATCACATTCAAGGTAAATTTTTAACTTTCTATACTACGTTGTATGATCGTTTATATGTAGGTATATTTGAAATAGAGGTGATGCCTTTCTGCGCTGAATCCAAAATATTTAAGTCTATAGAGTAGATGGAAACAGAACAAGGCAAAGTTACGTTACTTATTAAGTGATGAAATAACTTATTAAAATATTAATTGTTAAATTAAGCTGTATAATAACATTAATAACAATTCTAAACGTAAACGTAAATAGAATGTTAAATTACGGGAAAGATCGCTTAGTTGTTATAACTAGCGATAACTTGTACGTATGTGAATAACTCTGAGGCTACTACTGTAAGTCATGCGATTTTTAATCTTATTTATATCATTGACCCTTCGTACCTGTTGTGTAATTGTAAAGTGTTGATTATTTTGTAAGTAATATGTACAAAATATGTTATTGTTTTTTACATTTCGCTATTAATTTCTCGTATAATATGTATTTATATGTATATAATATTTTAATTTAGGTACAGTTATATTATTATATTTTAAGTAGGTATCATTTTAATATTGCTGTTGATGATATAAAATATATAGTTTGTAGCATAAATGCGTAATATGAATGTTATTACAATATAATTAATTGTATGACGATTGTGTTTTTGATTTTTTAACAGTAATTACTTAAAAAAATCAAATATTATTATAACAATATAAGACATGCCTGTCAAAAATTTTGGAATTACAATTTAACACATCACAGTAAATCACAGAATTTAGCTACTAATAAGGCATACTCGGTACCAGAACACTTACCTATTTTCCCACTTTGTGTTATTATATCAATGCTTTCTTTTAAAAATTATAAGCCCTAATGACTTAAAGAACCTAAAAATAAACACTTAAAAAACATCATTATCATTAAAAACACTTTGAAACATTAAAGTAAACAATAATAATATAAAAATTATGTTCTCACTTCCCTCAACAAAAATATAGGGTTCTTTCTAAAATTCAAATGCTATTTAACATTATAATACAAATAATCCATCTTTGAAAACAAATTTACACCTGAGTTCAGATATCTTATATGTAAATTTTAAAAGTGTATGGAAAAGCGGGGTAGTTCCGTACGAGAGGCAAAAAAGTATGATAAGGTTTTCTGAATATAGAGTTAGATGAAAAAAAGTTATTGATATTTATTTATCCATTACCATATGTTAATTGTTATCGTCTATCGACAACAATAATTAACCTCAATTTTAATAAATTCCCGCTTACATTTCTATAATTATAAAATATGTATAATAACTTATTTTTCCACATATTATAATTAAAAAGTTTATTCATAATTTTGTTTGATATGCATGCAAATCGTGTCAAATTACGAACAATTAAGTACAGATTATTTAATAATATAATTTGGAAAAATATTTCTTATATTTTTTACTTAATTACTGTTAATTTAAAACAACCTACTGTTGGCAAAACTGTTGGAGAAAAAACGTATGCCATTATACAAGTTGTCTGGAATGATAATGAGTCAAAAATAGAAATATTTATCAAAACTAAATATCAGTTAAACATGAAAATCACTACAACAGTATCTAAAATAAATCTCAACTCCATATTCCCCCTCACTACTACGTGCGAATACCCATGATAATTGTTTATAATAGGTAAATATAGATGTCATATTTTTTTTATAAAAAAATGTATTTTTTAACAATAATTTGTATTATTAAACATTTTTTTATAGGGATACCTATTATGTATCCGATCATATTTTTACTTTTTTAGATCATAGAACTATCATACGGTCTTGTTCCAAGACTAAAATGGTTTTACTCCACCTATGGGACAAAATCGTATTTTTAAGTACTTTCAAAATTTGTATTTTTTTTTTTTTTAAGTTAATATTAACATTGTTTAAAAATGCCTAAATATTTTTGAAGCTAAAAATATTTTTAATTTAATTACACCAATTCAATTTCAAATTTGTAAAATTTTGTAAGTTCTATAGTGTTTAAAAGTTAGTAGTACGGTTCTGCTCTGCCTTCTCTTATAAGCAAAAAACTTATCTTTTTCTGTTAACTAAAACTATATATAATATATAGACGTGAATATTACTGTACTTTGATACTTCCTCATAGCTTGCACACAAATTATTAAAATACCTATTGTGAAAAAGCCAACGCACAGAGATTGACCGAGTATTCTAAACTTTAAGTTTGATAATAGATCAAAAGAAAACGTTAAGTATTATTATCATAATCTCATAATGGTCATCGTCTTCGTCAACCCAAATGCCAGTTTTTCGACATAGTTAATAACGTTATCGATTCTCGGCCATTTAAAGACATTTCCTATTCGTCTTAACTTCAACGACAGAGTTGTTATAACATAAAAATAGAATACTATACAAGTATACCTAATAATAATATTGGTATGATGCGATATTCAGGTATATTATCGTGTTCATATGGATAATTTTTGTTTTCGTTTCTCTGGTTAGGTTTAATAATATTATTATTCTATAACGCTTACTAATATTAATAACAATATATCTGTTATACATAAACTATCGTTAGTCGTTTAATAATTTGTAAAGTTGTTATAATATTATTTTATGCCACGCGTTTCCCGGACAATTTAATTACGCTCAAACACGCATTATATCCGAATAGAATTTCCACTGCTTACAGACGCCGTTGTCTGTCTTTGTGTGTGTGTAAAACGATCCCCGTAGACTGTTGAAAATAATTACAACGCTCGTCGTATCGAGACGATGACGTGACCCCCCGAAAATGTGTGCCAAGTGCCGTGAGAACTGGTCCGTATCGTATAAACGCATATTTATATATATTATATAAATAATCGTAAGATTAATATTGTTAAAGTGTATACATAATATTAACAATATATGATATAATAATGAGTATATTATAAGCAAAACACAAAATTTAATGTAAAAATACGTTATATAAAAAAAAAAAAATTTACAATAATAAAATAATAAATATTAATAAAACACGTGTAGGTAGGTACTATATTACCTTTATTATAATATTATAATTCGAGGACTTTGCAGCAATAGTAGAATACTATGCCAACCCGCGTGTATATAAATAAAATTATACAATTATAACTTATAATATATATATAATATATTATAATTAATATACTACTATACAGAATACATGCTTTCTAGCGAAAAGCTTTTATTTTTTTTTTTTTTTTTAGATTAACTGTTATCTATCGCCATAGACCTTGTATTTCATGAAAATTGCCTCAGAACTTTGGAGGGTGGTATTAAATTTCCAATAATTTGTACATATAAGAATATCAATTCATCCCTTAAGAGTTTTAATAGGAGAACGTGAATATCCTTTAAATATAGACCCATAATATTCTCCTTTAAAAATTGTATTTTATAACACAATCAGAATATACCTACACAAATATGGTAGTTATAGGTAAACCATAATCATAATTAAATATAAAATTTTATAATACTTACACAAGTATTCGTTATAATATAATAATTCTTTTATGTTTTTATTTCATATTATTTTAAGTATCATTAGAAATATGAAGGGCTTCGATCAAAGTTCATTATAATATACAGTGCCGACGGCGACGGAAGGCATGTGCGACCTGTGCGACCACACAGGGTGGTAAATTTTTTGGAATTTTAGGGGCAGCATCGTTTATAAATAAAAATATATAAATTATATAAGGGCGGCAGATTATAGGTAATTGGCAGTTTGGCACAGGGCAGCGAAAAATCTAGCGCCGGCACTGATAATATAGGTACTCGTAGTGTAGGACAATCAACTTTAACAATATTGTTTTAATATATTATTACACGCGTCGTTATATTATTATAATTTATAACATAAAATAACACAGGTTCGTACATTATAGGCACCCGTTTAAAACATTTTTAATTCAAGTTTTCTCAATGATCGGTACGCCATTTGTAAATATTTATAAACATATCAATGTGTAATGCAATTTGTAAGTTTAACCATTTTCAATTGTCCACAAAAGTTTAAACCACGTCTAACTTTTGAGAAACCTGGCTATATTATATAACTTCTTAGTTTTTGACTTTGCCAAAATATCGGTCGAAATTTAAAAGTATTTGGAAGTACTACATTTTTTACTACAGCCAAAGTTCAAAAAGCTATATGAATCACATTTCTTCTTAGGGTCAATTAAGGGAGACGCGTCTCACATACTTTTTAATTTGAGCTTAAATATTTTTAAATCGTGTATAATATTTGATACTTTCACGAGGTTAAACACTTTGAAAAAACAAAACGGCCATATTTTGCAAAAGAAAATAGTCACGATTTAAGTTTTTGAGAACAATTGAAAAAGGCTGTACAAATGACTTACTTATGAAATGGCACGGTGACCAACTTCACGTGGACCTTAACAATACTATACATTTGTAGGGGGAACAAATTAAATCGTAGTACGATGTTCACTCGAACGTGTTGTTTTATACTTGTATGCGTTTACTTGTTCCAGAAAGTTTGCGGGATTAAATAGATGGTCGACATAAGTTAGGTATAATATATTATGTAGGTATACTGTCGTCATAATAAATCCATTTGCCTCGGAACAGTCGCGGAACCCGCAAATAATGTATATTATAGTTTATAGTCAGATGGAGTAGAAAATATAAAAAATAGATAATTTACTCTGGTAATGATGCTGATGTTTTTGTTTTAGGGAGGTGACATGTTTTTGATCGAACGGGTCACAGCATCGCTATACCTCTATTCCCATCCTACCTTACGGTGAACTTTTTTTATTAATATTATATTGGGACGATTTTATTACAATGCACGCTCATCGTAAAGCACTGTCCGCCTAAACCGTGCATGTATAATTATATTATTATTATATACATACAAAATCTCGAGCCACCTAGGTATGTATAATAATATTACGTACAGCCGTACAGGTAATAATAATATTATATGTGTGTGTGTAATGAAACGAGCTGCCGTGCCGAAGAGCATTGAGAGCAGGTGCAAATTATTATTACTTTTTTTCTCCTCTCGAATCTCAGAGTCGCTATATACCTATACGTCGACTAGTTTACTCGGGAAAAAAAAAATACATAATATATTATATCTACTAGTGTAATAATAATAACAACGAGTAACAAGTACGACGACGACGGGAGTTATAATAATAATGTTAAACCAGTATCTCTGGCGGGAGTCCGCCCTATCGGGAGCGTCGGCAACTATAACGCCGGCCGCGGCGCGCGTATACATCTCGACACGCCGCCACCTCCCCACCACCACCGCTAACCCTATCCATCGTCAATCGCCGCCGCCGCCACTACTACGACTACCGATGCCGCCGCCAAAACTGCCGGCTTCTGGAATGCAGTCCCTTCTCGACGGTCCCGACAGTCGTACGCGTGACGCCGCCGCCGCGTGTTGGTCGTTCGTCATCTCGTCAAAGCCGCGCAGGCCGTCGATCTCGTGCGTAAGATTTTCCGATATTATTTTTTCGTCGCGATTATTTTTTTTTTCCGTTTTCGATTCGTTTTTTTTTTCTTTATGTTTTTTTAATAGTTTTTCGATTTTATTTTGCACTCGATTCTATTCTTATTTGCTCTCCCGACGATAACCGTCGCGTGTAGTATGTCGATCGCCGACGGCCGTCAGACCGACCGAGAAAACTTTTTACAGTCCCTTCTGCAGCTGTCTCGGTAGACTTTTTCGCGCACCTATACGTCGTACGCTCGTCTCGCGCCGCTGCTGTTGCTGCTATACTATTGCCGCTAAGCAAATCCACCGACGTTTGAACGTCAACCAAGTGAGTACCCCCGTACATTTTATTGTAATAAAAATATCAATATTAACGATACTGCACGTTGTAGGTTCTAATAATATAATATTCGTATAACGACATAGGCGGTCGATTTTATTTGTTCATTGGATTCGTTCTTTATTTTCTCATCCGAGTCGTTTTCGACGATCATTTTTTTTTCGCAAATCGGATAAAAATTAATTTTAAAACAGCTTACGTGTAAAGAAATAATGAAAAAAGAATATAACAATATATTATGTAATGTATATTATTTATATAATATTTAAACGAATTCAATGGACATTCGTTGAACGCGTACTCAGAAAATTATTAATTGCATTTTAATATTTAACAATAATATTTGAACCTAATTCAAACGAAATTTAAAAAAAAATACAAAAAATCACAAAGGAAATATTAATAATTTAGTCCTTTGATATGCAATAATACACGAGAGCATTGATGTTATTTAAATTTATTTATTTAAGTTTTTTTATGAAGAAGTTAAAATGACAATTATTTTTAATTTTGGTGATGGTTATACGAATATAAATATATAATTAATGCGTAGTAAATGCCGGATTGCATAAAAAATTTTAAATTTATTTTACGATTCTCTAAAATTTAATAAACCAATCACGAAACACTAAATCATGTTTAAGGTACCATTAGCTCACTATTGATGTTTAATGGTTGTTTATGCAACCCGGTATAAGGGTATTAATTAAATATGCTATATTATGTTTGTTATTAATGAATATATATTTAATATTATTCAATCAATGAAATAGGAATATGTATAGATATCTGTTAAATTAAATAATTAAAATGTGTATAGCTATAATGTACGACCTTTTTTTTATTTTGATGAATATAAAAGTGTAAAAACATTATCTGATAAGTGTAGCTTGCTGTAGAATTATAATGTGTTGTGAATTATCTCAAAATAGTAATTACCAACCAAAAACTAGTTTGAGATTTGATCCATTTATATTCTGCTACCTGCGTAATAGCAAGTTGGAACAGGAGTCTTAGTAGTTAGTACCTATCTATATCTTGTTATAACGATAACAACTAATATTTTAATCAATCAATACCTACGTCTAAAGTAATAAGCATCCGTCCGACTTATCTACTATTCACAGTTGACCCGGTTAGACTTTTTCCGATTTGGTCCTCCGTGTTTTTAAATTTAATCTTATAGAAAAATATTTTTATGCGTTTATCACATCGTGACAATAATATTATATATTATATTACTATTGCAAGGTTTCATAAAAATTGATTCATTTAATGATTTGCTAAAATTATATGAATCAATCATGGCCCGCTAAATCGTGTACAATGAGACTAGGTATATCCATTTATTAAAATATTTAGATATTTAGTGATTGCTGATACAATTCAATATAATTTAAAATCAGAACTGTTATTCTGTTTACTGTACTGATACAAATCTATCAAATCTGTGTACCAACCTATATGTGTTTGCATAATACCATGCAAATTATTTATATAAATAATAAGTAATACCAACTGATCATTTTTAATAATTATTATTTCTTCAGATGAAATGTCGGGTTAAACGTTCCAAATTAATCTAAAACAATGATACATAAATATGCATAATCATGAGGTAGATTCGAAATTATGAACCATCGAGTTAATTTTTAAAATACAAACAATAATTTGTGGTTAAATAACGAACATTTTAATATTTATTGACACGAAATTGATATTCATATTCATTAGGTAGGTACGACAATAAATGAAATCTGACACGATACGGGAGACACAACACGTTAGACATTCAACGTGGGTTATCGGAGCAAGAAAAACGATATGTTCTTGAAACTACATAATAAAACCTATTATATATCACATAGATTTAAAATTAAAATCAAATTAAAAAAACACGATTTTATTTTCTAGTTTTTTTTTTTAAAAGGGAGTTTGTATTTATCAGAAGAAAGTATCAATACCAATAGTATTACATTATACACTATAATATAGAAGTTACGAGAGAACCAATCAATTAAATAATCCTCTACTCATTTAAAACACACTCTTTTAAAGCAACTGTAGAAGTGTAATTTTTAAATAAGTTTTATACGAAAACGCCACATTAAATTAATAAATAATTATAATAGTTTTCCTAAAATTAGTTTTATACAACGATTACATCTGACAAAACATTATACTATACTTTTAAGAATTTGGGACTTTCCATATGATTATACCAACCACCAACATAACGATATTAATTTGATATATGCAAATACAGTTTACTAAAATAATATTTTTGACGTGTATAAGTATTATTATTTATCGGTTATTTTCTTATTTCTCATAAGTCATAACATAATATTGTGTATTATCACATTATCTTAAAATACGGCGAAAACTTATACTTACGTACATTTCGATGCTCATAGTTTTAAATTTCACTAATAAAATATTAAGTAGAACCTGTATTCTGTACTCGGTTGCAATTTTACGGAGAAAATATAAACAGATGATAATAATATTATAAACATTCGAAATACTGCACTATAAAGTATATATATATTTTTTTTTATTGTAGTCTGCTGTTAATTCTGAATATTTATTAATCATAATAATATGACGAACCTTCTTAATACATATATATAATGTCATCTACGCGTTTATTATTATGATAATAATTTTTAAAATGCTTAAATAGTGTATGAATTATAAAAATACTATGAAAATAAGAAAAAAATGATATTATGATGCGTTCAACAAGAGGGGTGGCTCATCTAAGATTTTTTTTTGTTGACAAAGTTTAACCATAACACTTAAATATGCGTTCCCGAGTAAAAAAGGGAGGTAATGTTGGACTTGTCTATAGATAATGTAATTTTAATATAAAATTAGGATAAAATATGTTGGTCAAAGAAAGTATTCAACAAGATTATGAAGAGATATAAACATAATATAGAACACCAACGCTTGGTTTCAGCAAACTAATAATAATAATATGAACTAATATTAGGTATTCGTATTAATAGGGGTCGTATTTAGAACGCGTGTTACACAATAATAATATTAATAGTGCCTATTTTATTATTAATAATACATAACTGCGATTAAAGATTATGAAGCGTTGAATTGCAGGCGAGTATGTTAGGTCACATTTTATAATAGTTTTTGATTTAAAGGAAATCATACTGGTTGCATAATTTAAATTATAGAATATAATATTGGGAACATTTGTTTTTCAAAAATTAAGTGATTAAAAAAAATGTTTATGGAAATAAAAATGTTATTTTTCATTTTCCCTCTATTGGTGAATATACTAAATAGCTTAATATTAAATTCAAATTCAATAATAGATATTTCTACAAAATTGTATTGTCTTTAAAATGTATCCCCTTTCGATCATATATAGTAAGAGTTTTAATTCTGAAATCGCACTCACTAAAGAAAGAGTATAATTAATACGTGATAAGTTATAACCTAATTATATTATAAGTAATAATCGATCTGCGTCAACATATTAGCATTTTAGATTTTTTAAAGACAAAAATGTACTATGCGCCAATCATCAACAGCAATATTATACTGAAAATATTACCCAAATAATTAAAAATTCAGTTAATATTTTTATTTTTTTTTTTATATGTTATTAAAGTTGCCTATGTAAACCCCTTATAAACTGGTGAAAATATGTTCTTTTATATCTGTTCTGTCGTTCTATGCAACCAAATGAAATATAAAAATAATAATATAATATGATATTGATATCGTAGCACTATGCACACACTTGTTTTTCATATTATGTGCATTTACTATATTATTTTATGTATAATAATGATAACGCAATCGGATAACTCGCTAAATGTGAAATATAATATTATAAGTTACACTACCTAGAACATTTGATTTAATGAGATAAATATACCATTTCAATTTTACACAATTGCCAATTTTCAAACAATAACCTTTATGTATATTATATAAATATATAATATATTGTATATATATACTGGTTTATACTCAATGTTGCACTCGATATTAAATATTTTGTATTTTGTGTACTGAGGGTATGCATCACTGTGTCAACACGTGATTTTGTTTATTTTGTATTTTTACCGGGTGTTTTGTTATTTTAATCACGTATTGCCGTATTGGAGAATACCAATGTACATATTATTATATCCACATCCAATAAAGTATACAAAATATATTATTGTGAAAAATATTCCATGTTGACATAATTAATTATTTGTTTTTACAAAATAATCAATTATCCGTCTCCTATATTAGGTTCGTGTTATAATATCGAGTAAAATATGTTACTATAATTGAGATTAAAAATATACACACAATACTAAAAGAAAATTTCGAGTATCATAACTTAAATGTTTCATTTTATGAAGATTTGTCTATTGTAAACTGTTTACATTAAGTTAAAAAAAAGTCATCAAATAAAACTCTATTAATATCACAAAAATAACTATTACTGAGATAAATTCCAGTCTCGAAAAGCTTTCGTAGACAATAAAGTTGATGTTTAAAAGTATTTTAATTTTTTTTTAACTGTATTTATATTATTTTTTACTTGAATAATTTTTTCACTCACGTAATTAAAATACATGAAATATGTAGGTACCTACATATATGTGAAATGCATTTAAAAATTATTTTATCTCTATCATAATAACATTATTTATTCATTAATCGTTTTGAGCAACACGATCATAATATTCGGTATTATTACAGCCGTTTAGAAGGAAGATTCGAGCAAAGCACTTTGATGTCTACATAACACATGTAATATTATGTATTTGTATGTATACTATTATTGTCACAATTGTCATTTATGGAACTGTAAATAAACGGGAGCGAGCAGATAAGTAAATAAAAAATATGTCACCGAATGAATTCGTATTATTTGATTACAATATATAACTGGTACCTCTTATATAATAAGAATATATATTATATAATTTTTTTTATATATATATGAAATCTCGCGTTTGGCTATAAAGGATAGTGAATACGATTGTATTTTATAGTAAGGTCATATTATTTACATGGTGAATCTGAAGTGTGAACGTCTTACAGAGATAGAATGTCTCAGTGTTAGGTTTTAGGTTGTTGTTTATATGAAATAAGTTTAAGAAATGTATGGATAAAAATAAAACTTAAATACATATTATTTGATGTTATTTATATTTTTTTTTAATTGTGTATGGAAAATGTTGTTGATATACACAATTTATGGAGAAAATATTTACTACCGTCGAGCATATAATAGGTATAGGTATATAATAATTAATAGTAATGCTATATGCAGTATGTAGAGCGGAGCTATGAATATATTTGGTGTGGAATGTGTTTTTGATTTTATGTGTAAATTTAGATAATTATGATATGAGAAAAAACTTCAATATTGTTCGTAGTTTGTTTGTAGTAGTTATTAGCCTATTTTAATATAATAATCCTGTTGGGGTTTCCTGTAAGAGATTTTTTTTCAAAATTTTTGGAAATTTGTCACGTCAAGGTTCCTGATAAATAAAAGTTTAATGATTTAAATTAATGTATTTATGAATATTGTAACGTTGAAAATATAAAATACTTATTACGAGTTGAAAAATGTCAAAAAAATGTACCTACCTTCGTATTCTCAATTATTATGAATGAAACAATTTTTGCAACATAATATTGATGTTCATAGGGATGATGGTTTACATTGTATATAGATAGGTACTCGATTGGCGAAAAATGTTAAATACGGACATCAGACATAATAATTTGTGTATTTCGTTAATAAATTATAGTTTAATACATTGTTATTTAGTCATTAAAGTTCAGTAAAAATAAACCCCTCCAAACGATTGTAGCTTATATTATTATGATGAAACTGCAGCACGACGCGGCTACCCGTGTTTCACGATATTATAATATTAATATAATAACACAGAACATAGTACGTTGCCTAGATATATTTTAAAATAACAACGATACCATCTCGAGTTCTTGGCTATAATACCCGTACCTAGTAGGTTTATTAAATATCTAAATATCTACCGCTTCACGAAATATTGTGCGCCGGTTAAACGGTCTTCGTCGTTGAGTATTATCCATTCGACACGGACAAGTGCGCCGAGAGTGCCTCCTGCTATAATATAAGATTATCGTATACTATCGTGGGTTAAGTTAGGCACCACACATATTATAATGTATACACGTTCTAATATATATACGCATACACTCGCATTAATTTATTACCGCGGCCGTTTATGTATATTGTAATATGTTTAAAGATTTTATTTTTTTGAACATCTTTGATTTCGGAAGCTGACCTTCCGGATTTCTCCATATACAGGTACGTCGTCGTTATTATTATATTATTACGTATGGCGGGTAAACCTATATGTAGCGGGTGTGTATTAAATTTCTGTATAATATGTATATGTATTATTATTAATATACGACCGCGACAGCTTCTCGAGTACCTACATCTCATTTCTTTGTTGTGTCCGCGCTGCGAACTGCTTAAAATGTTCGTCCTAAACTGGTATGTGCACACACACTCGCGTACACATACACTCACGTGTATAATATAACACAACGTACTTGCGATATTTAATTTGGTTTAGCCGGGTGCTCAACAAGGTTCTTTTATACGCGTGTAATAATATGTACATTTATATTATTCTACTGTCTGCTGTGGCGTCGTATACAAACGCATACATTCGTATATAAACACATAAACACATACACAGAAACACACACACACACACATACAATAATGCTAATTATAGTTTACCGGCGTTATGTCGGCGGGGTCTGTGTGCGTTTAACTCGGACCAGCATTTATAGATTTGTTCCTATTCACCGCCCTTTAACTAAGTAAAAGAATTATACTTACGCGTGTACGGACGAATACGTGTATATATTCCGCTTGTACGCTGCTGCGGTGTCTGTCATTATATATATATGATATATATAGTATATTATATAGGTATCGTCTCGTCTGTTTTACGAGATCGACGAACGACTAATTGTGACTTGTGTGCGGACCGCATGTTATTAAAGTCTGACTCACGTTTTCGCTCGGAATCGTATATTTTTTTTTACGCAATTTCTTCTGTTTATTATATATTCTATACATATGTACCCCGTTATTCACATACACATACACACATACACACACACAAACACACACACACACATACACGGTCCAGGGTGGTCTGCTGCTGATTGGCGCTCCTATTCATTATAATATAGGTGTATGCGAAAGAGAGACGAAGAAACGTTAAATTAATTTATTTTTAATTAATAATCTCTTTTACAGTGAACACACTACATGTGACATTATTTGATGCACTTGTCCTTTCTGCAATACTTCAGCCATATTTTTAAGCAATGTATATTGGGAGTTTTCATCTTTTATAAAGGGGATTTGAGTTGGTTCTCATTGTTTTGATGTCATTAAACGCTCGTCCTTTGAAGTCGTTTTTAATTTTTAAGAGCTCGCTGCAGTTTGTTTATCAGCCAGAACACCACAAACTTATGAAACTGAATGAACCGATACCACAACCACACATTCTGGCTCGTTCTTGGCTTTGAACTGTTTTAGATATTTTTTGGTTTATTTTCCTCGGCTTGGTTAAAACCACCTGCAGATGTCAGATCAGATCAACATTTTGACCAGTAAAAACGAATTCATAATATGTTTTTTAATATCAAAAATAAAGGATGAAAACAGAATTCAGATATAATAAATCAGACCAAACTTAAATTATAGATTATTATATTATATTCTCAAACCGTTCATATTTAGCCACGTAATAACAAAAACACAAACAAAATTATATTTTATTTTTATTCGTGAATATAGATGAGTACAGTATATATGTGTGACAAGCAGAAAAAATAAATATATTAACGATATAAGTTTTTATAAAAATATTTTGGCACGATCAAAAACATTATGGAAATCACAAAACGGCCAGATTTAAAAGAAGCTAATAGTTATGGTCTATGATATTAACTCTGAACTCGAGTATTTCCAATTTGTACTTAAGTACGAAAACTTACTAATGACTAAATAATTTTTGAGAAAATTTGAGTTAAAGATTTTGAATTCGGAAGGTCAACTTCCTGGATAAATGAATTTTGTATATACCTTATACCTACTTTAACGTATGATCGTGTAATGCCGTTAGCTACAAACCAAAACTCGCGCATCATTTCATGAAGACTGCAGTTATATTATTATTATTTGCTATATTATAATAATTCAACGATGACTTAACCGTCTACAACACAATGACAGCAATAATAACAATAATAAACGACTGACTGCGTAGGTATTATATATAACAAAATAGTATACGTTAAGTCTTTCCGGTGCCGTTCGAATAGTAATAATAATAATAAAATAACAACATTTATTAAAATAATTTTTTCCCGGTCTCGTGCCCCGTACATCAATTATTGCGATATAGACAATAGTTTACGGTACCTAACACATTATACCATCTACACACAGCGAAGAACAACGAAAAAGTACAAAACTGAGCATGCTGTTGCTGTAGCGCGGACTGAATCGTTTGCACTAGTGCGTTGTTATTAAATTCGTTATCCGTTTTTAAAGCATGAAAGCATGTTTCGGCAAAAGTAGTAGGTACCTATACTTATATACATTTAGGCGCACGCTGCAATTTGTGCACTTACGGCCGTGACGATTTATACATTGTTATTGTTATGATGTCTATTATGAAAAACAAAATCTACGGGGAAAAAATACTCTCGGATGTTGTATATTACTTATTTTTTTTTTTACTGTTGATTGGCGCGTGGTTATATAATATGTATCTGTACACTTTGGATGCACGCTGTTTATATATTAAAATATAATAGAATAAAAAACATTTATTATTTTGCGAATGACGCACTGACGCTTCGTCGTCGTAATATACCTAGAATATAATAATATAAAAACTTGGTGTTTGTTCGACGATATAGAGTGCTGTTAATTATTCGTAGTTATTTGATTTTTAATCATTAAAAATCATTTTCTTATTAAAGGTATGTATACTACATAATTTATATTAAACAGGTTCACAAATTAGTTATTGGTGAATACCATAAATGAATCGAATAGACTTTTAATTGTAGTTATACTATATTGCAAACTTTTTCTGACCGTTTGACGCATAATCCAAGCATTACATTATTTTGTATAATAATATTAAATCAGTACACCTACAGGAATTAACGCTGTAATTGCATAAAAACAAAAAGGAAAACAAATGTCAAGTGAAAAATGTTTAATGTTCTATTCATGTTCGTCCGAGAGAATATAACAAGATTTATTATAAATTATTATAGGTACAAGTATCTATGTAACATAATAAATGAAGTAAGATTGGTTGTATAGATATATACCTATTACAGAAATGATTAAACCTAGGAAAGTCGATTTAAAATATTAGCTAATTCATAACTTAAAATTTTAAGTTGATAAGCATAAAATTGACTCGAGTTCATGAACTCGTTATTTTTCTCGACAATAGTTATCGTCTGGTTAAAGTGTCTTTTGTATATAAATATAATAGTATATATTGAGTACAATTGTGTGCATGGTGCTTATCGGACCTTTTTCATAACACTATTCCGTACGTTAAATTAATTTTGTTTTTGTACGATGTTGCCAAATAATACGAATTTCAAAATTGTATAAAACTAAGAAAATAAATTAAATCTATAGAAGATTATAGGACAGCAAACAGTCCAGAAAGCTTCCAGAAATTGTATAACAGCCAATATTGCAGTGTTCACCCACTAACAGATGTAGTGATACTATCAATATTAATGGAGATTTAACTTGAAACAATAACAAAAATGTGTTTATTCTCAAGTACCTTCAAATAGTTTGATATTATATTTCAAGTTAAATATGTTTGAAAAACTTATTTTAATGATAATGTATAGAAAATGATTATAAAAATAATTACGAGATATTTGATATATCCTATTTAGTACTTGATGTTGTATGTTGAAAATAAACATTGAATTTGAAGCAAAATAAAGTTCAAGTCAAAAAAGTGGGCCATTAGGTAACCACTTTGCTGTACAGTAGGCGTCTAGACTGTCTAGAGTAAATCGTCATTGAGGTTACTGTAATGAATGTGTTAAAATTTTACTTCAATGATATATTATGTATCTTTGTGTATTATGAAAAGTAATTAAACCCGAACAAAGTACGAGTACTTATAGTTATACCTATTTCTAATATATTATTACTGTTATAGACTAAATATTATTATAACCTAGAAGTTACAAACGAATGGCAAATATATGGTATAAAATATAGGCTACAGCTCAAATTCAATCTAAATATTTTGAAATTATTATCATATTGAGTATAGTAAAATATAATAAGTCACAACAAATATTTTTGAATTACAACAAAATAATTGAAATCGTTATTATTTTTTTGAATTTCCAATTTCGTCAAAATATAAAGTTCAAAAGCAGGAAAAGGATACAAAAAACACATTGTGAAATCAATACATTTACTATTCCGCTCAGAATCTAATATTTAAATCAAAGTTTTATAGAATAAAACACAAACTATCGATTTTATCGATTATTCCATATTTATCTTGAACTTTGAACAATTAATGATGTCTGATAAAGTGATATTATACAGTTATAATAATACTATATATATATATATTATATATGTTGAATAATACGAGAGTTGCGCAGTTTTGATTATTAATAACTCGAACGATATTCTAACCTAGGCGTTAAGTTTTCGCAGCCTATCTGGAAGACATTAATATACGATATTTGGGAGGTGGTTCCGAAAGCGGACGGTATATATTGAGCCGCCGTCGCTGCAGCACCCAGACGTATATTATATATTTTACCACAACAATATTATTATAGTGTCGCGATGCTAGGGATAACTGCAGGTGGGCGTTATAGTCGTTATAAAATCTGATTTATATATTGTTATGTGTACAATATAATGTGCGATCCGCTCCGATTATACGTATATACTAACCCATAACGCAACACAGTTTGGCCACTCTGCGTTATATCTTATTATAGCTATTATCAAGGCTCGGAAGTTACACAATTTAAGATTCGATAAACTATAAACATTGAAAATAAATAAAATATTAGATAATATTATTATTATTATATTTTTAATTATTGAATAATTATAATTGGTATTAAAATAATGCAAAGAAAAACTGGTGGGACAAAAATAATAATATGATCCATACCAAAAACGCGCTGTTATCAAAATATGTTTTGTTATATTGGGAATATTTGTTTTTTGCCACTCTACAAAAATCTCAAGAAAAAAATAACTATATGCTTTAAATAATTGAGTATGAAATACGTCATAACTCATAAGGTAATAAAAAAAATTTGTATTAAATATGCATAAAAATTCAAATGAATTATTAAGAAATATTCACTTTTTCCATCCAATTCACGAAATATTATGCAAAAATATGCATTTAAATTTTTTGTTTTTAATCTCGTTATTGTGTATAATATTGATGATGTTCTAGTTTGATTTGCTATAAATCGAGAGCACGTAGAAAAATATGCAACTTCTACAACTTCCGAACCCACTATAGTTATTATTAGTTTATTACCAGCGTATAAAATATGTGTGCGAGTATAAAAATATATATTTAAAATAACGTATTTTATCTTTCACCAGCATTTTAGAAATAGTTTCCATATGCATTTTATTAGTGTAGGTACCACAGTAATAATTATATATATTACCGTCTTTTTGGTTGTGTATAATCAAATACATTAGGTCTCATGACTTATCCAAACCATTAGAAATATAAATTGCACATTTGTATGCATAGCGAATTTAACTATAATAATTAATAATTGAACCTGCATTGTATTTTTTTCCGATAAGACATACCTATTATTATAATTTATAGTTATAAACTTATAAATGTATAACTTATAATCACTAAATTATGGTAATGTTGACTATAATGTTTAAAATATCTTACCGAGTACTGTTAATACCTATTGTACGTTTATATAACTTCTTTTGTTTATACCCACACTGGTATTTCCAAATAAGTTTAAGTATAATTCTATAAAACACATAAAGTTATTGTATAATGCGAATATGGGTCATAGGAGTTTTTTTTTTAATTTTTTAACCATTTTGAAATATTCATAGATTATATATATTATATATATATATAATAATTATATATATGTGGTTAAATATATTAGGTATATATTATTAACAGTTTTCTATAATACATGTTCTAAGTTATCTATGAAGGTAAATAATAACGTTTTTGTCTCTACTTATATATTATATAAAAAGGTAAATAACAAAGCAGATTACTTTAAAGAATACAAAATAATATTAATATAATTAGATACAATATATATTATTATATTATATTATGATTTATGACGATTGAAGGCATATTGTACTAAAGCTATTAATAATTCGAATATAAATATGTAGTATCGGGTTAGATATAAAGTTTAAATTAATAATTATTTATCTAAAATAATGTTTTTTTTGTATTTCAATCATGATTTCACCGATGTTTCTATATTATATATTGTATTTAATGATTATAACAATACATACTTGAAAGTTTTATTCTTATCTTTTATCCGTCTGTAATTTCACTAACTTTAGATCTGTACGATGGCGAGACCTCTAAACCATTTTTTTTCGTAACACCTATTGTGCTCTTATATAACACTATGATATTCTTTTTATAACCATAAATATAAATCGTTCCTTCTTCTCGAGAATAACGCGATACAATCGGTGGTTTCGTTTGTCGGCGCACCCGTGGTCGACGGAGTACCTACCTGTTTATATGTATCTGCTACCGACCTACCAACATTATATTGTATTATATTGTATAACGATAGGGGAGACAATGCGAGCCATCCGCAAAAGGTCAACATCGACTCTTTGATTTCTGTTTTTACAACAGTTGCGGCGAATGCGCGGCCTTTGTGCATCGGACATCGTTGTCGACTATAACTAGAGTTCCATGCACAACTGCGTACAGAGCGATTTTTTAACAATAATACTCATCTTAAAAGGTATAAACGATATTTAAAATAGTTTTTTGCTAAAAATATAAATATTATTTTCGAGGCGTTAACATTTTTGAAAAATAAAAATAATAAAAAGATAAAAAATAATAATAAATCTATGAAAATCCGAACTCGTTAAAATATTGTAAAGTTTTTTACATTAATAACAACAAATAACTAAGAATATTTTCCTAAAAAAAAATACTGTCTATGACTATAGAATAATAAAAAATACAATGTTATTCAAAAAAAAAAAAAAAATTAAAAATTGTTCAATACTCTTGTTATATGGATTTGAATTATATAAAAACTATTTTCAAATACATTTATCTTTTTAAATAAAATGAATAATGTTCACTGTAAAGTAATCATCTAACTTGCTATAATTCATGGCTTGCGTTTACAGCATATAGGTATATATATATATACATAAATGATATTATATAGTTACGCCCAAGACTATTATGATAATATTATTAATATATTGTGTCATAGAATTTTAATTATTAAGGTTGCGGATCAGATATTTCCTACACTTACCTACATGAGTAACATTTTAAGGGGCTGCAATGACTTCCGATGTTGTCTAAAATATACTATTTTACTGATTTCGGGAAAAAATCGTCAACGTGAAACGTTATTACATTATGTTATTATATAAAAAAAAGAAAAAAATAAACAAAAACAGTTAAAAATCTTATACAATTTATTATTATTGTATTATTATTTCTCGTATGTATTTTATACACGTATTTAACTTTTTATCTCTTGATCTACTGAATAGTTTAAACTCTTTAATCATAATTTTGCTGGGTATCAGATTCGGATAACTGAATTTTTATTAATGGATCGCTTTTTTTCTAAAACAAATATAATTTAATTATTACTATATTTTGTCGTGTTGGAAAAAGTGTTTTGTAGTTTTTATTTTGTTTAATATAATTTATTCAAGTATTCCAAGTCTTGTATAGTTGTACTTCATAATTATTCTTTTTACGGATATTTGTATATTACAATAATGAAAATAAATCAATGTTATTATAGTTAAATAAATACCAAATAAAATTCAAAATAATATTATAATAATACAATAATATGAAAAAAATGTATATTGACGAATTGAGAATTAATATTATCTATTTTACATTTTTTGCAGTGTATGTAAAAAAACTATAAGAGTTTTTAAAGTCTATAGTATGAAAAAAAAATATTTTAAATAAAATACAATAAGGAAGAGTTTTATATCACTATTATAATACTGGCGTTAGACCAAAATTAATAAAAAGATACTATTATTTTTGGAGCTAGAAAATCGTAAATGTAGTACTACTGGTCTTATAAGAATTAAGGATATCCAGATATTCAAATGCATTCAATTTTTACGAGATATTTACTATATACATAACCATTATAGATTATATAGTGATCGACATTGGTAGATATTTGGTGAAATGCGTGTAGTAGGGGAGGCTTTACATTTTATAAATTATCGAAATCAAGAACTTCCCCCAGTTTACCACGAAAAATGTACCTAATATAAGTATATACTATACATTATACCTTAATGCAAATAAAGTAAATATAAATTAAATAATAAGTGATAATATTATGTTTATTTTAACGTTATAAATACATTAGTATTATAAAAAAGTGAGACTGTGATGAGTGTGATGTTATATATCATAGGAGTTTTTGTGGACAGTGTATATACTCTACTGCAGTATTTTCTACCCCAAAATTGTGTTTATCGTATGAGTCAGTGGTAGTCTGTAGTCGTCCACAACGAAAGGAAAAAAAATAAAATAAAACGCGCGTTCCACCAACGACTGCCGCGGTGTGTGGTCACTGCGTACACTTCATAATTATTATATGGGCGTTTCTCTCGTTCTCCAGGCACTTTGTCACTTTTCGCACACCTATATCTCCTCCTTTAAATTATATAATATGATATATAATATATCGTATATAACGCATGCCCCAGGAAAATGAGAAACGTTATCATTCCTTCTCAAACATCTTGCCCCTTGAGAGTATGCATCTGTGATGTAGAGCTTATGCATATATAGGTGTATAATTACATCGCGTAATATATCGCGCATATCAGGAGGCGGACTTGCAGAGGTTTCGTAGTATTGGAGCAACGTATGTAGTCTCGTCATACTTCAAAGCCATTATTAAATGTATGATTATTGAAACCTTGGGGGGGGGGGGTCAAAATTGCTCATTGTGTATAGTCCATGATCATAAGACTAGTCAATTTCGGCGCCATCAGTATTTTTCATTCTAAGTTGTACCCACGCTTGTCTAAGACGATTTTCAAACACTCTATATTAACCCAATGTTAATCAGTTAGGGGGAGGTTTGAAATCAAGGACTGTATATTCATCGGTTTAATAGAGTTAACTATTATATACATACGAATAATAAATCGTTGAAATTGAACAGAAAGCTAATTTGGCTTTCGGCTATATAACTTACCTATATATTATCGTTTTAACTTTATAAAGGTGGTTCTTATGTTGTAAGTTATTATTTACAAATATACATACTTGTAATGAGGAAGTCCTCATACTAAATATATCATTCGGTGCGTGAGTAAACCATAATATGATTCGTGCACATAATATTTCGGTTAAACTTGAAATTCATTTTGCCATTCGTGTGCCCGACAAAATTTAGGAAATCCTTACACAAACAATATTAACTGATACCAGCTATCTTTATACATTATTGTTAAAACTCATATCATAATATGACGAGTGCACCTGTATTATAGATCATTACATAATAATTAATACTTTTCTGCAGTAGACGATTAGAAAACAACTATTCAATGTCGACTGCCGAGTAGTACAGTGCGGTTTCATCATTTAAGTATTTTTACACACACACACACCCACACGCGTGTATATATTTTTATTACGAGCGCGTTGACATGTGTGCGGGCGACGCGTAATTATTCCAAACGAAGGATTTAAGGATCGTACTGGAGAAAACAAAAAAAAAAAACAAAAATAATGAGGATAAAATATAATAAATATATTATACGACTGCCGGGCGGTGCGACGATGCGTGTGATGGTGTCTGGGTGGGGGGTAGATTCGAATGTTAACATTAACGGGTCGTTAGGGCGAGTAATTGATACAAAGCTGTTCCGGACGCACCTGTCGAGAGACGGAGCTGACTGCAGACGTATTATACACCGGCGAGGTATATTGCTGCAGAGTGAGCGAGTTAAGAGAGTAAGCGGGAAACAAGAGTGCGTGACAGAGACTTTATCAAGCCCCGAGCGAATTGCTGATCGGGTAGGTGCAAAGCACTGGGGGGGGGGCGAATCTCACAGCGTTCCCTGTTACCACCACCACCCTTGACCACTTTCTTCTTCTCTTTGCCGTCATACTCGGTGTATTTTATTATAACCACTATAATAGGTACGTACATATAATACCTATCTATGTACTTAATATAGGTACTCGTATATATTTATTATATATTTTTATTAAAGAATAAAACCTGCGCGTCTGAGAGCAGTTGCCCGCTGTCGTTTGCATGAACGCCGAGGCCCGGAAACCACGAACGTGGTGCGTATATCCACCGTAATACCGGCTCGCGCGTATACCGCGGTAAAGTGGTCACGGATTTCGATGAGCGGTTTTTTCCGTCGCATCCTACTGGCCGCGGGCCGACGCGTGATATAATTATTGTGCGATTGTACGCCGGATTATTAATAATATTATATTATACCGTCGCTGCAGCAGTCGACCCGATTTATGTTGAAGTATACCGTCGTCATCGATTATTTTACTTGCCGATTATTGTTATTATTTATTATGTATTGAGTATCGTATTATCCGTATACGTATATGCTATGATTTACCTACGGTCTAAAAAACATCGCGTACGCGACGGAAATACAATATAAAAATATCAGAGATTTATTTGCACAAAATCAATCGATTATTTAGACGGTAAACGGTTATAATAATATTATGAATAGATTAATATTTAGTTTTTTATACGCGTTGTGTTTCGCGTATTACAATATTTTCGAATAAAAAAAAAACCTATAATTTATGGAAGATTGAAGTTTATAATGATTGTGTTTATGCGGATTTCGAATTAATGCATTTCATTAAATATATAATGTTGAATGTATAATTTGTTGAATTTGTCACTAACGCCTACACGAGTCATTATGATATAAGTAACGAATAAATTTAATAGTGGATAATGGCTGAATTATTTATCAACCATGTATATTTATTAATTTCACAAAATAGTTTTTGTCATATAAGTACAATGTACATAGGTATATGTAGTCAAATATTGAACTTATTTCAACATCTGTATTTACTATTTATACTATTATATACACATTATTCATCATTAATTAATTTTAATAATTTTATTGAGTATTGACCAATTCGATGATTGTTATCATTTATCAATTTTAAACTATATACAAACGTCATATTTATAAACTTAAGTCTATAAATAGTAATAGAGCTGCAACCAGTTTCAATTTATTAAATAAGTTATTGTATATTAACCAACTGGGCTTTATAAGTTAAGCAATACAAAAAATTCCCCTTCCCTCGCAAAAAAAAAAAATAGTAACAAAATCACAATTTATTGTCATTAAAACATTCAAATTTTTTGTTAAAGTTGACTAAAGTTCATGTTACGTTTTTACCGGCATAAATGTTTTGAACTTGTCTGCAGTTTATTCAACATCCGAAGATTGTTTTTGAAAACGATAGGTAGGTATTTAAAATGTGTTTCTGGTAAAAAGTATTAAAACCAGTCCACCTGTGTGTGTAGTAATCACTTAAACATTATAATATAATAAACATTATAATATGTTGTCTATTTTTTCAAAGTAGGATTATCGTTGTTTTCAAGTGATAAAGAAATTTCGTCTCATCAGACGATTTGCTTATCTCATCATCTTTGTACTTGATTATGTCCGAAAAAATATCTTGATATGGATATAATGTACTTCATGCATTCCACAGCTTTAACTATAGCGTTTACGCGTATTTATCTTTCGGACAAGGTCACCGAAAATAATGGTGAAATATTTTATACGTCACGAACAGGGCACACCCACTACCGTTTTTCTATATCGGAATCAAACTTTATATTGTAATTTTCATGAGTCTCAATCCTCAGTGTAATTAGATCTGCTGGTATAGTTGTCGCTGTCGCTGTAGTATGTTTAATAAGACGTAATAATGATTGGTTACCTACCTACTTGGGTATAACAATAATTAACGATGACCAACTCATTGGTGGTATACACGATAAGTACGCAGCGCTACGAAGTGGAAAACATTTAATGTATATTATACAAAAAATAATAACAAGGTTGCGATTTTAAGATTTATTCAAAAAAATATACTTACAAAGTATTTTTACCTTCTGTTCCCGTCAAGATATAGTGTAATAATATAATGTTATAACAATCGTCGTGCAGTTTCGTGCACGTAATTTTTTTTTTCTTGTAGTAAAATTTTCGTTAAAATTTTGATCGGATGTTGTTCTTATATACATATATATATGTATATATATGCAACAAAACGGCAGACAAACAGGTCGAACGGGTATCGGGTATACAATTATGATATTGTTGTATAGTCTAAAAAGAAAAAAATATATACAAATAAATAAACCGTAAACGATCGGCGATCGTATCCAGTGTGTGTACTCGTATATGTGTTTGTGTGTGCACGCGAAGACTGAAATCTGACTAAAATCTGCCCATAAGCCGATTAAATATTCAAAATGTAATACATAACGAGGCGGATGTGTGTGCCATGGTTATTATAATATTATTATTATTATGCGTATAGATTTTTGTTAACCGCGAACTTAGCGCTGTTTAGAGTCAATTTACCACGTTTATATTATGGTTATAATAATAACGCGAAGAACGACCGTTCATCGAGATGCCCGTACGCGATACGCTAGCGCGTTAATGTGACCCGTCCGATATAACATATTATAATATATTATTTATTATTATATCTCCAATATCCAACTCACATCGATTGTCGTATTTAATATACCGGGTGATCAGAATTTTGTGTTACAGAAATATTGTCTATTATAGAATAAATAAGCAAGATAGAAAAATCAATATTATATAATAATATAATGTAGTTTACGTGATTAAACATAGTTATTTAAGATGATAAAGATTAAAGATGACTAAATAATAATGTTTTTCAAAAATTATAATTTTTACCATATCTTTTTGTCGTTATCGAATAGGAAGATTTCGGTGAATAAAAATCAAGAATAAAAAAAGTTTGGATGTTAGTTGTATATAATAGTTTATAACTCATGACCAGAGTTCGGACTTAGCGCGTTTAAAATCATGATAATACCAATATAGCTCTATACTTATCGTTTGAAACCTGAAACATTACTATATGATATGAAAATAGTATTTTTATATTAATAAGAAATTTCTTTTAAGATACAATGTTGATCATCCTGTATAATGTATAATAGTGTATATTACAATTCTATATATACAAACACCTATCTACGTAGTTATGTTATGGCGACGTCTGTAAACCTCTAAAAACTCCAGACATCTATCATTATATTATATCATAATATTATAAGCAACGTATATTAAATATTCTGCTGTACGCATCGTTTGATTTCAATTAAACCATTTTATTGTTTTACATTTTTGTCGAACGGTTTAGATCGTTTCGATAAACCCTTATTATAATATCATGTATCTATTATACGTACACATACATACACGTATTATACCTATATTATATGGAAACAGTAGGTCATTAGTGGAATTTCAAGTTTCGACTAATTTCCGTATACTGGTACACACCGTCGTATAATGCTGTATAGAAAATCGTTTCTATCCGTAGAGATTTTTATCGGTCATATTTTATGATTTAGATATAATATATTTATGATCGAATGTCATCGTGCACGCACGTATAATATTATAGTGTTATGTTCGAATCATAAACT
Organism: Aphis gossypii; assembly: GCF_020184175.1. NCBI lineage: Eukaryota > Metazoa > Arthropoda > Insecta > Hemiptera > Aphididae > Aphis > Aphis gossypii. The sequence continues at coordinate 61,025,398 of NC_065533.1, forward strand.
ATAAGTATTAGTAATTTCATTAACCTTTATTATTGTTCTTTTAAATCCCTTTATATTCACAGAAACCACACATATCCATCCAACTATTATAATTATTATAAATTTTCGGAATTCGATTTTAAAGCTCATTTGAATCCTTCGTGATATTCCCGAGTAAAAGAACTTGAAGTCGTAGTACTCGTAGTGATGTTTTACAAGCAGGTCATTAATAAAATAAATGGGTAAGTAGTTTATTATACGCGTACATTACAAGTTCATAAACATCGTTAAATTAACTGTGTACTTATACCTCACATGATATTGCATAACAATAAAATTATTTTAATAATAATATGCACGAGTATACGAGTATTGGAATGTATTTCACAACTTTATTTTTTTAACGGACCCGGGACTGCACATGGTCAATCTCTTATATTATTATAATACATCGATTGTGAGTGGGGAATACTACGGATAATATCCGGAAAGTAAATCGTACACATGTGTAGTAATAATAAGTATACTTATTATATAATATATAAAACGTATCGCTGAAAAAAGTTTTGTGATTTTAGGGCGTTTTAGTCTAAATGTATATTATTATATGCCAACGGAACGTTCTGTTTATTTAATGTCATATTCCATATTAATACTATTATACTGCATAATATGACGTGTAATATTTATATACTAACAACATGGCTTCGACTATCGAATCTGTTCGGGAATACTGTTTTCGTGATGTGTACACTATTTAATATATAATAATAATTTTTCTAGTAATATACTGAGTGATTCACCAAGCATGACATTCACCTAATGTAACCTTTAATAATACATTTATTCTATTTAAATCATGATTTGTAAAATTTTCAAGTATACTTATAGACCATAGGGCATAGGTACTTATCGACGATATAACGATTTGCAAATAAATATTATAAATATATACGCCAACTTTTATTATTACTTTTACCTACCTACTCATGGTAACTCCGATTACGGTTGTATACTTTTACTTTACGGTTTACGTACATAATAATATTATAAACATGTTTTTAACATCAAATAATATGTGCATGATCATTATATTATTGTACTAGTCTCGATATTCGATATTGTATATTGTGTGAATAATAATAATAATATTTGAAACACGTATATTGGAATTTTATTAAAAGAATGCGTTCAAAATGTTTAAATTATAGATTATTTTTAGGTTTAATTGAAGATTAAAAATCGATTACATTTCTTATTTGAGTTTTTGTTTTTAGAATTTGAATAGTGTAGGTGTATTTATCTATTTAAGATACTACATTATCTCAAAAGTAAAATTCAATTGTGTATCACAAAAGGATTTTTTGGAAGTTTTAAATTGTTTTCAATGATTACAAAATTAATTTTTACATTCATAACCAAACACTGAATAAGTATTTTTCTCTAAAACATAAATGCATAATAATTATCAGATACTTAATTTTTTTAACATACCTAACTTTTATTAGTATTTATATGTTTTTGACGCTTAAATCGATTGAAGGATTAGAGAAAATTTCAAATTTATTTTACTGTTTAATAAATATCACATAACAGAGGTTTATTTAAAATTTAAAAGGATTTAATCACTTTCACCTTTGATCACCTTTTCCTCCTAACCTCGATCTCTTACCTTAAATAAGTCTCATCATTCAATATCTTTTATGAATATTGAGCGCTCAGTATGAAAATATTGTATATATCTACTGCATTTAAAGCTATCGCATATAATATGTGAGTACGTAGACGTAGGTATATATGCAGGGGAAAACTGATAATTATTACACGCTGCCTCGCCGTGGTTAAGCGAATTTTACGGTTCGTAAAAATTGTACCCGTATACCCGTACATCTGCCGACGACCATGATCTCATAACAATATAATAATATTCACATAGGTGATTATATTTGCAGTCTATATCATATTATTATCATCGCGTGGAGGTTCGTTCGAAAATCGATTGCGCGTATAATATATCATCGGATATAGTCTGCAATACTCTGCATATTATAAAAATATTAACGCATCTGTTTGTTACATTGATAAACCGCACAAAAAAAATTTCGTTTTACCGCCGGCAGATGGAGAAATAACGACGACTAAATATTAAACGCCGCGAGTGTATACGAACAATATAATACGTTGGAAGTTTACAGATTGTCCCAATTGCAGCGCTCGGTCATTTTCACGGTCGATAAACCTACAATTATATTGTGTTAAATAACATCCGTTGGTCATTTAGTGAATTAATATATGAGTAAAAAATAATATTTATATTATATTTCTCTTAACAATATAGGTAATATAATTACATAACACTGTCATTTCAAACATAATAATGATAAATTAAAACAATCACAGGTTTATATAAAATATATAATATATTAATTAATATTATAAATTGTACGTAGGTATTCATAATAAATCATGAAAAAATTGTTTTTTCTATTTAATTAACTATTTATCCATACTTTTCGTTAATAATTTGTTTTTAAACGTTAAATTAAAATAAATCATCTTAATATGTTGTAAAATAAAAAAATGTAGTTAGATAAAGGATTTTTTTTTCATACATACCTATATACTGTTTCCTCATAGCACATTTAAGTACCTAAACAATCTGCTAATAGTTGTTCAATTTGTTTTCATATAATTAATGTCAATAATAGTTATATAATTAAAACTAAAGAAGTCACCATTATATTTATTTTATAGAAAAATAATCTATGGTAAAAATACGTTTATAACATTATTATATATCTTGTATTATAATAATATGTTAGTGATGAGTAATGACAAATTGATTTTTGAAAATTGTTTGAGATTAATTTTTCTGCGTTTATATTTAGCTTTATTCAGCTTTTGATGTGTATATGTATCATGTTTAGTATTGTTTATCGCAATGAAAGTGCTAGTTTGTGTTTATATGATTATTATTTTTATGAAGACAAACATGTTTGGACAAGAATAATAGAAGTACATGTATCGCAATATTAGTATCAATGTAATATAATATACTTTTTTTGTACTTTATTCGTTTATATATGAATATATGGCAATAATAATTCATGATTGTTGGAATTAAATTGAACAAAATTGTTTATTTAGTAGGTAAAACTAGAAGGCAATCGCAATAATATTGGTAGATTAACCGTAAATTATAATAAGAATAAAAGAAGCGTTATCGGTACATTAATTCTGAAATAAAAATTTAGTTTTATAGACTCAATTGATTCGTGTCCTATATTTTAATATACGTTGGCTATCCGCTACTGAAAATTTGAAAGATGATGCGGCCATATACATTTTTTTAAGGGAAGACAAACGTTTTTTTCATAATACATATTAAAAACATAATACTTCTAAAATATTATTATGTTTTTAAAAAAAATACCCAACGGAAAACAACTTAAATAATTAAAAATTCATCACTTAACTCGTTAATTAAAAAAAAATTCGTAAATTGAACAACGATTTAAATATTATCTATATTATAAATTCTAATATTATTATAATCATTTTATGATCGAATTGACCTGAAACGTTAATCAGTGAATTAATCTGAAGGATTTAAATTTCCAGCCCTCTTACTATCACTGCCCTTACCGCTATTTACAACGATACATTATATATGATATATTTTGATTCGAAAGCGAGTGCGTGTGTGATACTTATAGATTGTAAACTGCATTTACGAAGCACCGTCGTCATCCAATTATGTAGTATACATGTGTATTACCTATACCTATAATATATATATATATAATATATTATAATGATATCGTCACGTTGTGCACACAATTACTTACTCGAAATCGTCGTTGTCGTCTTACCTGTATAATAGTTAATAGTCTTCTAGTGCAGTGAGCTTCAACCTTATAGGAGACTCGACTCGCATTTTAGTAATTATTTTTTTTTACTAACACATTTTTATTTTCTAATTTATTGTTCTTCTTTTGGGAAGAGGGTGGGTAGTGTTCCTAACTTTTTTTAAAAAAAAAAATTAAAACGATATTGTATAATTAAAATTCAAAATTGGCATGGCTTTAGTTTATAGAAGCTTAAACTAATTCGGATTGATTTGTTAGGTAGTATACTAAATGTATACCTAATTGAATTTATATTACTTTTTATTAACCACCATTAATTTATTAATTTAAAATAACGTTTTATATGATTAAGCAGTGACTTGCACTTGATCACATTTCCCGCCGTTTTTGAGATTGTTTACATAGTATATATAGGTGTACGTCGTAATATCATAGAGTGGTACGACAAAAAAGTTTGTAGGTAACGAGTTTCTTTTTTTTTATCGGCATCGATTGAAATCTCCGTTTGCTCGCTTTTGTCGTCGTTTTTATTATAATGCGTAGTTTTACCTACCATGACTATTGTTGTATTACGCTATTTAGATACGAAAGAGTGGAAAAACTCCGCGGAGGGCGTATGCTCTCGTTGCGTCTCAAGTTTAGGGACGACAATTTTTTTTCTTCTTTAAACAACCCGAATACCGTCGGAATTCGTCGTCATTATTATACATTTTTATCTGAGAAATATATCTTCTGTAGAATTCGATCGTTAATTCCCGCCGTAATTATAATTATGTACTCGCAACATCGGCTTAGGGCGTGCCTGCTATGCGCCCTTCTATATCGTACTAACACATTATATATTGTGAGTACAATAATAATTTAACGTTTGACAATATTAAATAATAATAATGTGTCGTCGAGATGAGTGACAATAATAATTATTATTACTGTCATCGTCGTCGTCACCTAAATATAATTTATCTGAAGGTAAATTATTGCACATCGACTGCATTGAAGGCGTTTTCGATCGAATTCGAAAACCAGAGAGAGCGTTTATCATCATCATCCGACGAAAGCGACGACGACGACGACGATGATATAATAATAATATATTATAATAGTATAAAAAAAATGTATATTCGTAGACACAAACGTTCGTTTATCGACGCAATAACAAAAACGGCTTCTAGCAATTTTCCTCCTACTTCTTCTTCTTCTTATTATTATTTATTAATTTTTTTTTTACTCGTTCAGTGGGACATTCTATACTTACATACTTAGTATATATATACACACACTGCACAGGGCGTAGCCCGATCGTAATTTCCAGCTTGTTCCGTTGGTAATATTATATTAGTATATAAGTTATAAGTCAACATAAAAACCAATAATAATAATTATAATAATTGTAAAATCGGAAGCCGGTACATAATATTGTAACGATTTCGATCATGACTTTTCATACCAACAACAGCAATAAATATAAAGAAACCAACCTTCGCTTCCTTAATCCATAGTCGAAGACGATTTAGCTTTTGTAGTCATCATCACGTGCTCTTCATCCTATAAATAACATACGATTTAGTACATTTTACCGTCTCCGCAGTCACAAAGCAATTTTTTTTTGTTATTATATTATATTATTATAATAACAATCATAACAATTTTATTCGCGTGCCATTGCGTCCTCCACACTCTTCTACTCTTCTCCTTAAATCTTAGCTCTCTATCTGATTGAAAAACTCGAGTTAATAATATTTATCTTCTTTGGAAACATTAATTAATGGCCTTATTTCGATGTTTCCAAACTTTTTAATTGTGTTGAATTCTGTTTTCCTCTACTCAACTTTTACAAGATTTCCGATTTTATATTCTTAGAATGAGAATGGTAGTTTTAGTATTATATATTTATATAGTTACCTATTTAAATGTTAGAATTTATTGGCATACCTGCCAGTTCAATGATTAATTGTTTACTGATTTATGATTTACATAATATAATATTATTTTTGTTCTCATACCAAGCATTTTATTAAATAATTATTAATTATATGTTGTTTTGGGTTTGTCCATATGTTTGAAAATAATAATTATTAATAAATTACCGATGTTTTTATGTACCAGGATCTACAAAAGACTTTTGACTAGTCGTTACTCTTACATGATATCTATGTATAATATTTTATTAGAAATATACAATAGGTCAATACATAAATCAATTAAACGCAGTACTAGATATGTAATTGTTTTTTAAAAATAATTTTCCAAGTGCGGGTAAAGCAAAACTTGTCTTTTTTAACACTTTAAAATTATTATTTTGCATACATATATTATAGGTGCCTATAGAAGTATGATTAAAAATTTAAGTGAGGCACTTAAATCAACTTAAATCAAAACTTAAACCTCGCATCTATTAAATCCGTCACGGGCGTGTGCTTAAGTATATTTTCTGTATAGATAAAATACCTTCCATATAAAAATAATAAAAAATTCGTATTACAAAAATAGTGTTGCAGCTGATTTGATAATACACCAAAACTCCTAAGATTCTATTTTGATATCTCTGCCACGCGTGTTTGCGACACGACTCTTAGAGATCAACGTCATATTATTATATAATATTACAACTACAATAATCGGCTTCAGCTGTACGATGAAACGTATCTGCATAAAATTATTTTTCTTTAAGTCAATCAGATAAAGTGTTTGAGGATGTAATATACAGATTTTCTATTAAAAATTCATACTATAATAATATTATTTCATACAAATATAGTGTATTATAAGAACAATTTCATACATTATTAATTGCTTAATACAGCATTATAATACCATAATCTATAGTTTGATGTTTTTGGGCATCGTATAGTTTGCATATAATATGCATTTTGTTTAGAGTTTTTAAGATTACTGTAATATCATACTGACTCTTACAATAATTATGATAATAATCATAATAATAATAATGTTAATATACATTATATTATAACAACAATGTTAATAAATTATTATGCGGTGTTTACAGATGAACGAGTATGACGAATCGACTGGAGATTTTTGTCATGTGCATGACCCTAGTGATGGTCTCTGTCGGTCGGGCTTCGTCAAACGAACAATCTTTCGTCGTCGAACCCGAAGATCAGAGCGCGGTGGTGGACTCGACGGTTTCACTGCCATGTATTGTCGCCGGTCTTGCCGGCCAGCTGCAATGGACTAAAGACGATTTTGCGCTGGGCACCAACAGGAATCTATCGTATCACGGTTACCCGAGATACGCCATGACCGGCAGCGACGCGAACGGTAAAATTGTTTGCATTGCATTATTGCACCCGAACGACACATTACTAGCTGTTTGTTCTAGCTGTAGTTATATTATTATCTACCGTCGTCACACGACGCGATTTTATAATAATATTAAATACAATATTATAGTTTTAGTTGTAAAACGAACCAACATTTTACTAAAACCTAACCCATAAATGGTATAAAGATTTAGTGATCTGCATACGACCGTATTTAAAGATAGTATTTAAAAAAATATGCAATATAAATTAATAACATAATACAAAAAAATACACAATTAATCTTTCCTAATCTTTTCCAATTTATTATTAAGAAAAAAATAGTAATATCGCTGCTATGATATCATTTTAAATTAAATTGAATAAAGTTACTTTTTATAAATGAGCATTAAAAATCAAAAATTCCACGGACTATATGCTTATAGGTAACTCTCCACTTTCATAAAACATATTTTCAAGTTGACAGTTAAAAAAAAGGAAAATACAAAGTAAATCATATTTTTTACCAATTTTGAGCGATATTAAATTAATTTAGCGAAGTGTGTGACTTTTTGTTCAATCCGTAATGATTTTACTCTCGAGAATTTAAAATATTCAAAATATAATAACGTACGGTCGTGTGTATATGATTTTGTCTATCTGGTTTATGATAAAGTAGAAATCACTCTGTATGTGGTATTATATTGTAAAAACGTTTTTTTGCATTATAATAAATACCTAACCTAACTTAAGTTAAGACTACGTGTAGCCGTCTCTCATCGTCTTGAGATAGTTCATTATCTATTAAATTATTTAAATATATAAATGTATATAATATAATAGGTATATCGGGGCAGCAGAAATTTCGAAAATTTCTTATCTTTTTTCTATATACTTGATTCGCCTGCTAATCGGCTGCAAGCAGACTTTTTAAACCTATTAAGATTTCATTCGTTCGTCGATACTATAATTAGTATATAATTACAAAAACAGTTTGGAAATATTGTGTTGATATGAATTAAGTACTGCGCACCCGATACTACGGATTTCATAAATTATCTATCGAATTAAATAACAGAATCGAACAAACGAATATTTAAATTGAAAATTTCTCGCCATTTCTCCACAATAGTTCTTGTATTATATTTCTATATATTGCATATACGCACGCTATATACAATAACAGTCTTATTACTGTTTGATTGAAATTCTTAAACATGAAGTATTACGCAGCACCGTTCGAAATAAATTTAATGGCAAACCGCTATGGAACAAGCGGTTTAGTTTTTCAAGATGCCTATAATTTCGTAATTATTTCCTCGAACGTGCCTTTAAATTTAATACATTTATGTATTATAATGTAGTAAATAACGCACGGAAAGGCTGCATACGTCAACGGTTAAATAATGACTTGTAATAATTTGATGTCAGACGGGTGCGGTTAAGGAAACTCATCGACGAAAACGTAACCTACTGTCGAGTGTAGGTACTCGTCTGTGATGGAATAGACTATAGACATAGAGTTTAGTTACATCACTATAAGTATTTAGGATCGATGACAATTTTTACTTATAAAGCCATTCGCTAATCATTTTAAAGTCGAGAGTTATATTTTCTCGACCATTTACCAACTAGTGTATAGTAGGATTTTCACTTATTATTATATTAGAAAAAACCTTTAACCCATAACACCCTTTTTTCATGCAAATGGCCATCAGCGTAGACGAGTTTAACGAAAATGTTGACGTATCTATATCGAAATTAGGATGACTAGTTTCTAAGCTATTGTACGATTTTTTGAAAATGTGATGGTCTTTAAGTGTACTACTTAACAATTATTCCAAAAATCAGAACTCGAATAACAAATAGAGATGAGTGATTACTTGGCGAATCTTTGGCACGCTTAAACCCTAAAATCCGAAACCACCTCACCAAGTCGTATACGATTCCGATCATTTCACATACGTTAGGTTATTATTTGAACGTTGGTACAATATAATATTATTATTATTTAGCCGTACGATGATCTTCTGTATTATTATAGTACCTACCTATATGACATGCACACAATACACACATACAGTTTTTATTGCACACCGGACCGGACTGTGACGCGATCGCTTTTATACGGATTTCAACTGTATATATTACGAGCATATCGTTGGCACAGAAAATCCTGTATAATCGCGTACGTAAATACCTTATATTATTGCATATCATTATATACCTACACATAGAATCGCGGATTTATAGGCACCTGTCGACACGCGTCAATAATACATCGATGCTGCAGTGCATGCGCCTGCCTTCAACCCGTTTTACGCTGCACGACTTGTGATGTGACGTTTAATTGCATATATTATTATTATTATTATTTTAAGTACATAATATAATATAGTTAGTGCGTAAGTACTCGCGTAATGTTCGACTGTAAACTGCACTTAATGCAGTGTTGAATAATTCATTTTACGTTACGCGTGCTATACGACTGCATAGCCCTCGGTCGCTCGACGCGTATCGTTTTACCATTATAATATAGTATTATACGTGTGTATATAATTTCATTAAGTATAATATTGCTGAGGTGATACTTGGTAAAATTAACTCGATGTTCACGTTATTATTTGTTCTTTATAATAGTTTATAATAAATATGCAAGCGCACATTACAATATGACGTTATGTTATACGTAGAGTCGTAGTGGTAGTCGTAGTGACTATAATAGTACATGCACCATCATATATCGTGATATTTTAGTACTTAGTAAAATATACCTATAGTTTTCCACGGTATAGTAGCAAAACCATATTGAGAATATTAATGACACTTAATCGTTCGAAGTTTGTTATTATTTTTCTAATTATAATATATTTTTAGGTATTGTATGCAGTTTTAATGCTTAAACTAATAAAATAATATATATTGAGTCTATTTTATATTATAATGTATAATATATTCAAAAGTAGGCCACTAATAAAAAATATTAATTTTTGTTGAGTTAAGTCAACGTCACAAAGCTACATGCTGATTATAGGTAACAAACAATATATTTTTAACTCTAAAAGTTAAACGTTTATATGAAGGAAAATATGTAAGCTATTAATTTTGTTAAAAAGTTAATTATTTTTTTATTTTATTTAATTATCATTTACCACCCTAACATCCAAAATACACATATATTATAGTGATCTTAAAACATAATTTTTTTTTTATTTTAAATAATAATTAAATATTTTGTTAAAAATGTACCCTATACCTGCTAAACTATTTGTATTGGATTAAGTAATTACAAGTTAATGTTAACTATATTAAAAAATCAAAGAATAATTATTAATTACTTTGTATTTAAAATAATCTTATACACTGGTCATAGATAAAAACTAAGAAAAACAAATAATTGATAAATGTATTTTAATTAAAGTAGTTAAGTAGTTCTATAATGTGTAATTTAATGTAATATGCTAAACATATAACTCAAATTCAACTAAATGTATTGTTTTTTAAATTAACTAGACAAATCTAAGTTCTTCTAATGGATTGTTTAACTTGAATGCAATTGGGTAATTGATTAACTATTTAAGTTAAAGTTTAAAAAAAAAAATAACTTTTAAACTCGTTAAAATTCTCATCTTTGTTTATACAAATATGTGCTTACGCGATGAGTGGACAACTTTACAAGCTACTATAATATTTTAAATTAAATTTATAAACTCTTAAACTATATAATTTATTTATATAATATTATAACCATTAAATTGCAAGGACATTACTACATAATACTATTTTATTTTTATATTATTGTTAGGATCTGTTAAATTATTATTTATTATCCTATTATGCTTTTAGTGAGAAATCGAATTTTATACAAATATAATATATTAATTTATTGTATGCACTATGCATATAAATAAATGATACAACACTTTCAACTTATACTATTACTGTGTATAAGGTATACGAGAAAATAACATTTATTTAGTACGTTCTACTTATATAATATGTATAGATACACCGTACACGAAACGAATAAAAATACGTACAAATAGTTTAAAATACGTGACGATAATTTTTTTCGAATGGTCTATATACATATTGTAATAATCTCGTATAGAATTTCATCTTTATAATAAAATTGCTTGTGTTAACGGTTTATAATAAATGTATATAAAAAAAAAACAATATCTATTTTTTTTATTCTATAAACGATCATTTTTCCTATTGTTATAACTTATAATATTTAAAAACTCTGATAAATATAGTATTATAAAAAACAATTAATTTTTATAATTGAATTATTTACTTAAAAAATGTATAGATAGACTCAGTAAACATTATTTTAATAACCGTCAACGGCTATTTTTTTTAAATTCATGTTTATTAAAAATTAAAACATTTTTATCTACTCATCGTGAAAGCAATGCCAGTGGTGAAAAAAATGATCTAAATAATTATCACTATAATATATAATATTTACACGGAAGTAAAATAATAACATTAATAACAAATATAATATCCAAGTAGAGGTATATTATGTTCTGTCTCATATTATGTGGTAAAAACACTAAAAACAACATTTATGATCGATTTCATACTGATGAGATGGGATTGCTAATAAATTTTGAAGTAGGAAAATTTAAGTTAATGAATTCATTTGAAATATCACAGTTGTAGGTCATCATAATGGTAATATTATATTATTATTATTGTAACAACGTTCTTATAGTGGTCTTCGACGTAAGTAAAGTGTTCATTTAATATATTATAATACTATATTGTTGTTAATAACTTTATTTATTATTATTATTATTATTGTTATTGTTGTTACCTACTTTATTGTCCCAGAATTCTTGTTACATTACACCTGTTGTTTATTTTATTCAAATGCATTTCGCTTTATCGCGCGCAGCATCGACGACCGCGCGCTACATACCTATACCCGTAGTTATACGGTTCTCTTCGATATTAATAATTAAATAATGCATAATCAATCTCCGCCCACTCCTCTCCTAGGGCAATTAGTTAGTTTTCTACCAAGATAACCCTTTATGTATACAAAGAATGTGATGTATCTAAACACTGATTAATAGCGGAAAAAATAGCTCATTCGAGTAAAAAAAAAATTCAAAACTGTTTCGAATGCTATTTATCCTGTGCATATAGTAGCCATCGGTGATACGATGACGTGTGTAAAATGTAATACCTCTTAACGTTAACGTCAAAATAACTTGATTAAATATTGAACATGATAATTTCAATATTATAATTTAATTTAAAACGAGATTTACACGTATAACGTTTCGAGCATGTTATGTCGTTATATTGTTCAAAAACTTTTGAAAATGTAATTTATTGTAACCATCATCATTCATCAATAACATAATACAACTTTTATTGTTTTTAAAAATATATTTGACGTTACTGACCGTTGATTAAAAACGTTTCAATGCTGCAAACTACGTATTTCACAGTTATCTACTATGCCGAGTTGATTATGCTTAAAAACAAGAACAAAACTGGTTTTATCCGTACGGCGACATCCGAATTGGTTCCCATAGCTAAAAAATCGACATCCTAATTGGTTCCCACTGAGACTTTTTTCATGGCATACACCAGCGTTTTTTTCATTTATGTACCCCTTAACCTCTCACCACTGCTCTGCATACCTCCAAGGTTATGGGGTACCCGTTGCCCATAATGTTATTTGCACTTATCATAGTATTGACCAATTTTTGTGTCAACAATAAATTATTTAATTGTTAAATATTTCACAAATAACAAATCATTCAAAATGCATCAAATTTTTTATCGGTCATTTTGCATTTTTTTTGCGTTTTTCCTCATACATTCTCACGTACCAGGGGTACACGTACTACCGGTTGAGAAACTCTGGCATAGTGCATACACTTAAGAACCTTTTTTCAGTAAAATAAAATTATTGAACATTTTTTAAAAAATGTAATGCATTTAACCGATGATGTGCACGATAATTTAAATATTTATTTTACATTTTTATGTAGACATAATACAACACTTTTTAACTTTTGAATATAGAAGTTTCAACAAAACCTATTAGCTACTATAGAATATTGTTTATTTTGAAACGATTTGTGTATAGTTTTTGCGTTAGATAGCTAATTGTTATTATCCTGCGAATACAGTATATGTGGAACAATAGAATACATTAAAAAATTCTTGAATAACTAAGTGATTTTATCATAAACATAATTTTAGTACAACTGTATTTATGATATGAAATATCATAAAAGTAGTCTCGTAAAGACTCGAGGAGGTCGCTTTGTAAATTCATTTAATAAAAAAAAAATGGACCGGTTAGATAAAAAATCAATAAACCAGGCTTAAATTTCTTATACTTATATTATTTATTTTATTTTATATTTGAACTTGATTAATAAAAAATAGAATATAAAAATAAACCAAGGGAATCAATTCGGAACTATGACTATCTGCTATGAATCTACAACAGGTTGTGGTGATGATAATATTAATGGTGGGGAAGTTTTTTTTTTTTTTTAATTCGGACCCAGCTTCCTTCGCCGTCTAAAATCCCGCCGATACATCTTTAAGATACATTTCTATCATACGACATTATATTATGTTTTATTATTAAATTATTATCGTGCACTGTGTAATATTGAAAGCGATAACCGAGACGAAAAAAAAATATGCCGCCGCCACGACGTCATGCCACCCGCACCGATAGTTTCCCATATAGATTTTTTTTTTTTCAATGACATCTATACACGTCTATAATATGTGATATATCATAATATACATTTCTATAAAACTATACACCGAAAGACAGCCGTACATAATGTTTTGTTTTCATTGATATATTGTTATTATTATTATTTATTATGTCCGCTGTAATTGCGTTACGATTCGGCTGTGCACCTCGCCTAATATAATAATATAATAATATATAATATTGATCTCGCGTAACAAAAATATGGTCTTTAGACTCGCAGAACCAATCGGTATGTACATCTCTGTACACTATATTTCGCTGGGACAGTATACGTAAGTTTGTTTTATGTTCTGCGTAGGTTTGACACAATAATAGTATTACTATTAATTATTATACACGAGTTTTCTTTTAATCCGTCCGTTGTGATTCGAATGAATGTTATTATTTTATTAAAACGTTAAGTTACAAAACTGTATTACTTACTCGTGCAGTCTAGTTTATAATATAGTTGTCTGCCTTTATTTTAAACAAATTATTACAAACAAGTCAATCGGGTTTTATATTAATTTCTCATTGCTGTACCGATTAATATTCCATTACATATTTTATACTTTAAATAGACGAGTACGCACACATTAATATTATATAATGCACTGCATTAAATAAATGTGTCTTTTACTCTTTTGTAGGAAGATCACTCTTTCAAAAAATCGATAGTTATTAGTTATGATATATTATTTAACATTCAACTCGATATTGACTATAATAAATTAAAACGTTTATTCTGTTATCATACACGCTTTCTATTCGCACTGTCCAATACGACACTATATTCTATCGTATATGACGTAATAAATAGTTTTGATTATTATTATTTATTACGTTTTGAAGATAAAATTCTCATCAGTACCTTTTTAAACGAGCACTTGACAATCGATTAGAAAATCTAATTCACTATTAAAATTATTATTATTATTTTATTAATTTATGACAAACTAAAACACATTTCACAATTTATTTTACAACAAGCGTTTATTGTAGTCAGGTACAATAAATAATGTACAACTCTGATTCCCGAGGTTTATAAAGATCTAAAACATTATTTTATATAGTCTGTAAGTGTTATATTTATAATGATATTGTGCAGTAGGTCGGTACCTACGCGTATAATAAATGCTAAATCTCGTTTACTCGAAAATTAATTCACGTGGAAATGTTTTAATTAAAACTGGCTTCAGTGTATAGATATAAGTGTTGCGCGATGTTTGAAGAAAAAAAAATTATATATTATAATAAATAAAATTATATACTGTAGGTTGTAATATTCATTTTAATAAGAAAATAAATAAATAAGCCTAGTTTGTTTTAAAATTGAAGGGGATAATAACTTTTATAATGCTAAACGTGACCTGTAACTGTTATATTATATAATAAAGATGCTTTTTTTTACTGATAAATTCTAAGTACCAACGATATATATACTAGCTATGAATAATAATTTACAAAAGTTCTTAAAAATATTATTATTACTATTACAACAACTTCTCAAGGCCATATTAAAGATCTATTGGGCTCCGAGACACCAGACAATTAATGTTCTCCATTCATCCCTTCATACTTCAAACAATTTTTAATTACAATTTTTGACTGTTATATATTATATAAATTATAATAACTAATAAGACTAGAATAATAATTATGTAATATTATATTTTACACATTTATAAATTATTTTAACAAAGATGCTATACAGTATACATAGTCCGATAGTCGTCACAGCTAAAGCAATAAGTCAATAATATGTTTTATTATTGTGAGCGTTAGACACTATAATATAGCATATTGTTACTTCACCCGAATAGGTCAAAAACACCCAATACGAATAAATAATTGAATATGTTAATATTATTGATTATTGCATATACTTTAATAGTGGTAATACCAAAAACGTACTATAATATATTGAACAACATTGTTCATAATTGAAATTATCATTAATTTAAAAACGTTATCATAATATTTTTTAGAAAAAATAAATTTTAAACTAAAAAAGATAGCCATTAATAATTATTATTAATAGATGTGATTTTTTTTTATATTCTAATTTCGAAATTTATTTTGAATATTATTTGTATTAAAAAAAATAAATTAAAATCAATGCTCCCCTGACATCTTTAATTCTATGCTTACTACTTGATTTCGTTTTATAATACTCCTCAACAATCTATAACAGGACCTTTGGGTTTTTAAATAACATTATTATACTTTCTGTTATACATATTATTTAATAGCTAGTCGAATACTATTATTGCATTAAGTACGTATAGTTCTTGATCAAATATTCAACGGTATTAAAATAAAAAAATAACATTTATAGAGATGAAATGAAAAAATAAATATAAAAAAATACGTTGAAATTAGTTTAAAACCATTACTACAGTAGAATCATCCGACATTTTATGGACATCAAAATTATTATGTAAATGGATCAAGAAATGTATTTATTTATTTTTATATAGTTACCTAGTTATAACTCACTCGTCGTAATATATTACACTGTTATATTTTAACAAAATTTAAATTTAAAACATTTTTAATGTTCATTTATTACCCGTTTTCGTGTCCATAAACAATAATAATAATTATTAAACGTTAATTAAATCGATTCATTTTCATAATGCATTTTTATTTCGCGTTCGCATTCCAATAACCGCAATGAAATCAATAATATTACCGAAAATATTTTTTAATCACTCAAATCCCTACGTAAAAGTAGTATATATACAGTATACACTGACCAATGTTCAGTAAGATGTGAATGGTATTTTAAATCGACCGACATAGACAGTCGTGATATTAACGACGCGATAAAAATATTATTATTACCTACATGATTGTATTTATATTTAATAATAATGAGAATTATTTTAATATTTATTTAGAGGAAAATAAGAGTGTTTTACTGACATCATATAACATAAAGGTTGAAGCCATAGTTAACGATAAATTAACTGCAAGTCGTAAAAAACTATAACATAGTTTTTGAATAGGTATAGATATATAGTAATATTAATGAGTTATTGGTCGATTTAAGTTTAAAGTCAACACATGATCTTATTTTACTTAACCCGACTACACATTATGATTATATGATAATTGTTTAGCCATAATTAATTTTATTTAATGATTATTTATTAATTGTCCATTTCATTGCCATGACATAAATAAAATTGTAATATACATATTATATCAAAATAAGAGTTAATTTAGGTAAATATGTTTAAGTGCCTACTTGAAACATAGTTTGTAAAATACAAAAATAATGGAGATAAATTAACAATTAAAATAAAAATAAATATTTATATAATATGTAATAACAGTTGAAATTGATAATAGTAAAATATTTTAACAAAACATTTAGTAATAGCAAAAAATGAATAATAAAACAAATATGATTTTCAATTATGAAAATATTTTAATTTTAATTTTTTTTTATTAAATTATATTGGTAAAAATAATAACTAATTCGTTAATATTTTAACTAAGTACATAACTTTATAGTTAACAATGCTTCATGATTAATTTACTAAAGTAAATCAAAACTTAATTTATTAATTTTAACACTAGTCGCGTATTTATGATAGAATAAGAGGAGATTTTCATTCATCATGAAATGTATTATATCTTTATTATATTACATTTTTGAGTCAATTCTACCCTGCCGTAAACAGTGTAAATAAGCTTATAATATAAATAGGTAAGAAATATTTAAAAATTAATTCACATGGTATCATAATATAATAATTAATAAACATAAAAGTTTTAAGGTAGCCATGATTAAAAAACAATTATTTTAATAATAATAATATTGAATTTGAGTAAAAATTTCCGTTTTTCCTTAATTTTTTATTTGGTTTTTCCAATTATAAAAGAAGTATAAGGAATTTTTTAAAGTATAAATTAGATCCAATTTACTAACTAAAACCATCCTTAAAATTGAAATCGAAACTTTTTCCGACTAATTATTATCGCGTAAAAAGACTCAAAAATAAAACACATACATTTTATTGTAAAATCAATCGCTCAGCTCAAAATCTAAAATTGTAAAATACATAAAATAGTTTTAAAGTCTATTATTTTAAATACTATTCTCAATCTTTTTACATACACCGGTGATTTTACTCGGACATGATAAGACCAACCGTGCGTGTATTTATAATCACTTTAATCATTCGTTTATTAATTTTTTTTTAATTTCAAGAAGATTACCCTCTTCCATCCCCTTTCCCTCACCAATAAAATGGTTAACTGATAATTTAATATCAATATTATAATGTCATTGTAAATTTTCGTGTATGAGTCAACAGTGCAATACTGTCGATATTATATTTGGTCTATGACCAGTTGTTAAACTATGTGGTTTCATTAGAAAAAATTCTTGCCACATCCAAACACATTCGTTCCAGACCCCGACATTGTTGTAACAGTTGTAGTGAATACATTGTTTATCAGACTAACAACAAATAGACGAATAATAATAATATAATAATATATCATACAAAACAATTATTTAAATGTATAGTTAGCAACCACCGACCGCGCGTTAAAAACTAAAATGTTATATCGATCATCGTGTTATATTATATCAATATATTATTATAATTATATATTATGGAGCCGTTCGAATAATAACAACACACAATAACAACAGTATCTATATTATTTGAGTAGAATCGACACGTCAATGGGCGTTTTCGTGTTGGACTCTATTCTACTACAGTTGCGTCCGTCCAAACCATCGTATTATATTATATTATAGTGTGCACTGTATATAACTGCATTTCGATGTGCGTTTTTCCCTCCGTCGGCGGCGGTGCGGCGACTGATCCCGTTCGAATACCAACGAACTATTTATTATTATTACCGTCGTCATTACTGCGCGCAGTCTAATATATTTCTCGGCTCTTAAAAATCGTCGATAATCTCGTTTTTACGCCTAACCGTCGTCGCTGCTGTTGCAGTCTATATAATACATATATATTTATATGTATACCAATATATATATATATATATATTATATACGTCCGTCAACCGGCTGTAGAGAAAAATCCAGTTTTACTCATCGGACTTACGTATGCTGCGTAGGTATAGGTACACGCACTACACAGGTCGTCGTGGTCGTCGTCGCGGCGCGCGCGTGATGTGTAGACGACTTACACGGCAGCAGCAACAGGTGTTCGACTTCTTTCCTCGCATATACGTCGTATTATCGTTATATATATTCATATAATGTATGCACACTTCTCGACCCCAACCCGCGTCGTGGTTTTACCGCGGTCGCCGACCGGTTCGATCTGACGTGCCTGCTATACACGATGACGACGACCGCCACTCCATATAATATTAATTCAGCGTTGAGAATTATAAACAACAATAATTTCATCCAGATAAATACAAATAAATTTTTATTTTAATCAGACAATAAATTAATATGGCAGATACAATCAATCTTTCGTTAGAATTAAATAGGCATTCAGTAAGTGATTAATGTACAATTTGAACAGAACACGAGTTACGCGTTTTGATATTTGACTATTACCTATATGTACATTACACATTATTTATATTATTTAAATTAAGTTGTACAGTTGTACATTAACCTTTTGTTAAATTTTCGGTTCTTAAAATACAAAATTGAAAAACACAATTAACCAATCAATGTATTCGATGTACATTTCTGAATTTTTAAAAATTGCCTTTTATGAAATAACAAATTTTGAATGGAATTTTAATCCATATTTCGAAAAGTCTTAACAAATACGCGTCAATTAAAAAAGTTCGAAATTCATAAAACGACATCTCAAAAGTACTAAATAGCATATATTTTTTAATAGTTTTCTAGAAAAAACGATAGATGATGCATTTTTATGCAGATAAGTCATTGCATATTAAAATAATATAGGTATACACATTACACAATCATATATAGGAATAATAATACGTATTAATATATTAAATGTTCACGAGGGACGGCTTTATCGTTGTTGTGTTATTATTATTATTTTTTTAATTATCATTATTATTATCGTATATTGTTGTTGTTGTTACATGATCGTCGTGTTTATTGTTTTGATCTCGTCACACCAGGCGAATACAATTTGAAACTGAATCCCGTGACTCTGGACGATGACGGGGTGTACCAGTGCCAGGTGGGCACAGGCAAGCGGGATGAACCAGCCATCAGGTCCAGAAAAGCGACGCTGACTGTTTTGGTGCCACCGAATCGTCCACGGATCGTACAGGGTGATAAAATCTATACCACGGAAAACTCACCGATCGAACTGGAGTGCATATCCGAAGGTGGAAAACCGCAGGCAGAGGTTAGTGCTGAAGCTTTTCATGATTTATTTATTACATATTAAGGTCTTATATTATTATAGTGATATTAATACGATAGATTATATCGTGTATTCATCACTTGATCGATCATTTCCATGATACATAATAATATGATAACTGTTGGCCCATTTGGCCCCCTGCAGATGGTGAATTTTCAATGTTATGATAGTATTTACTATGACGCGTAATTTTATTCAGGGGTTTGATGTAGGCAATTTTAATATAGGAATGATTTTAAATGCTTTACGAGGACGTATAACAGCCCGTACCATTTATTATATTATTATAATATGGTTACGTAATTAGTTAATACAAAATAAGGAGTTGACGCAGACCTTAACTGCTAGATTTTAGAGCTAATTATTATTGGACAATAACTTCTAGAAAATGACACATACTGTGTTTGAATATTATTATATACATACTTGTTATAGTATACTAATATTTAAATTTATGATTTTTTTATAATTTAAAGTACTATAATATAGAATATCATATTTTTTACAAAAAGGATGTATCTACTTCTAAAATAATATTTTTAAATTTAGTAAATTTAGATACCTACTCTAAATCTCTTCACTTATTTATAATTGTTCTCCATTGCGCGGTTCTACTTTTAAAATATTATACTAAATAATAAACTCAAAAAAATGTGTGTATTTTACAACTGTATACCTAATAATATAATATGTAGGTAATCAAAAGTATTAGATGCAGTATGCGCTATGTAGAAAAATCGTAGTGGGAACTAATAATATTATTCGGACGTCAATTTTTATGGGTAATGGGACCCCCAATATTATTCGGGTGTAGTCAATTTTTTATTACTGCATCGTGATATTATATTATTATTATAAGCCAAGTATAGTCAAGTATTCTTCCGTCGACCCGGTGGTGTAATATAATAATGACATTTTCACGATCATACTATGTTATATATTATTATATTATATTATAATAATATTATGTATGACGTATAATATAATGTGTATTATGTAAAGCACTCGTATACGTCAGATAGATCAATTGAGTCGATAATTCTTTTATATTAATCTATCTATATTAGTCGCACGACTATATATACATATATAATCACGCGATAGAAAATAAACAATATTATTCCATTAGATATAATATAGTACAGTATAGTATAGAGGTATTATAATATTATTATTATGACGGTTCTTGATATTTCGTCACGCGCGTTGTCCGAGGTCCGACAGTCTTAAAAATTCCCACTCGAATATCAAAACAATAATATTATCCATTATTGTTATTTTATTATGTTTATTAAATTATAAAATATATTAACTTTATAACGTCACAGAGTATTTATTTCATAATATACAGGATGATTAACCGAATATATTTACGCCCCTTGTTTACTTTAAATTCATATGGTATATTATTTTCAAATACTGATTTTTAGAATTATTTATATTATAAATATAATCATATATATATATTATATATATATATTATATTTGAACAATTTTTTATTTTTTACTTAATTTAAGAATTATTTGGTGGTGGTATACAAACGTTTTTTTTAAAACAAAATGACCACCTTTCTACTGAAAATTTTCTATCAGATTTATTAATTATTTTGAATATATTTATAAAAATATAAACGAGTAATCTCTAAGTTTTTAAATGTACTATACATTTATTATCATAGTCATTAATGACGGCTTTAAACTACATATAAAATATTATGTAGGTATTAACTTAAATGTTTAGTCTAGTTGTCTAGTACTTAAGATACTAGGACAATATTTACAATTTCAACTTTGATAATAATTATAATAATAATCCCAGTAATTAAAGTTAATTAATTCAGAAAACATTCGTTCGAATTTTGATTTATATACCTCACCAACGTTTTTAAATAATTTATCTTTCTAAAAATCGATTACATAATACAATGAGTTCATATTTTAAAAACTAGTTTACATTATTACAAGACACTTTTAATCTTTATACTGATATAGATTGTATAATAATTTTAAGCATGTATTTAAACTATGGCCATTTGTATACTTAAAAATTCTAAAATCAAAATTTCAATGACTAATTATTATAAATGATAATATTGGGGTGTACTTCATGCTTGGTAAAACACACTGCAAAATATAAAGGTAGGTTTACATATAAATAAAACAGGTGCGTAATCTTGTCGATCGAAATCAGTACCTACAGTTAGGTATATCATAATAATAATAATATATAATATTTCATATGTATTTGACTCGTACATTTTATTATTGATATTATTTTTCTCTGGGTGTAAGCTGACACAACGACCTAATTTATATCTCATTCACAGATGGACATATATATATATATATATATACATACATTATACGTACACAAGCGTGTGGCTATAAATATATATATTTATATAAATCCATCAGTCATTAATAAAAGTGGGCTGTCAAGACCAATAGAATTTTTGGAATTATACCTCCCGTCGTCGATTATACACATGGTGAAGTTACAAGTGGGAGGTTCTGTATATTATGTGTGTTGATAGTAAGAAAATTATACTGATTCACTACAGCAGTTCTCTCGGTGGTTACGATTCAAACCCCTACGGGAATCGATGGCATATCTCATTCATTGTACTGATACAATCATAACAATATTATTGTGTTTTATTTCAAATGACTAGGTACATATGCAATGTACACATATTTACATACAAGGTGATAATTTTAAAAGTAAACATTTGCTTAGAAAGTATTTACGTTTTTGTCAATATATATAAGGTATATATATATATATATATATATTACATAAATTAAGGCCATAATAAAACAACATAAAAAAAAATTTATTTTCGAGTAGCTAAATAGTTATAATAGGTAGTGTTTACTTACTAAATTTTAAATTCGTATTAAAATTGTCAGAAAATATTCTGCTTAGTAATATTAATATACATATATAATATATAATATGTTGTCATTCATAATCATAAAATAAAAGATTAAAAATTTAATTTTACAATGACTTTAAATTATGTCTAAAAAAATACTTCTAAAAATATTCATAAATTTTGATGTAACTTTAAAGGAATAATTATAATGTACAACGTCAGTGGCTTATATTTAGCCTTCAAGGGGTGACGCTTCACGTAATTAATCAACTTCTTAAATCTTTTGAATACTTATTCAACAGTTTATATTCATTTAATAAATAATATAACAATAATTAAGACAAACACAAGTTTACAATAAAATTGCGTTAGAATCGAGAAAATATAGCACAGCGAGGAGCTTTTATAAATAATATTTTTATCATTAGAGAAAGTTTTGTTGAATGCTATTCCAAAAGTTGATTTAAAACGATAAATAATATTATAGATTGATTCGATATTATAGAACCGCACACAAAACCGTTACGTTATTTGGGATTTATTTCGAGTGCGCAATGTATAATAATAACAATATGTATTACGATATACATTTACGCGGTAAAGGAATGCTTATCGACTTTACTTTAACTCTAAATGTCGACTCTGTTGTGCCAGTTCGTTTTTTTTTTGTATTGTGGTTTTGACATTCATAACCCTACTCGCTACCCGTATCATTAAATACCGCTTTCGATTGAAAATGTATTAAAAAATATAATAAAACATAAATGAAAAAAATCTTTTTTTATGTATCAAAAATCTGAAAATTACCATTTCAAACTTATATATTTATGTGGAGCAAAGTAAATAAGAACATGTCGAATGTATGATGATGGTAGTTTAATGATTGAAAATAAAATTGATTCGCTTACAGAGTGAGATGTACTTACATATTATATAAAAGGGTAAAAATTGGAAGCGTGAGAAAACGTCATTTGTCGCTTGTAAATATACATATATAATATATTATACACATTGCATCACACACACAGTATAATGAATTTATTTATCGACGCCACCGCTGAGTATATTATTATACCCGTTTCTGTATGTAATGACGTAATGTTTGTTGGCAGTCCTTTTATTTTAAATCGCAATATATGGAAAAACAGAGTTGACATTGTAGCTGTATATAATAATAATAATAATAATAACGACTGCAGCCATCCCGAGATTGAGCATAGATGCATAGTATAATGTTATTAGGTACTATAATATTATAAAGTCGTCTGACGCGTTAATGGGCAGTATCTGAGATACGTATCTTAAATTGAAGATACATTTGTATCGTATAACTACATCACATAGTTTGACACTTGTTGACTGTATAGTGTATATATAATTTTTTATTTATCTATTTATTATATTTAGATATTTTTTCTTTAGCATAGACAAGATATTTTGTATATTTAAATTTATTTTTAGAGCACCTATAATATTAGATACAAATGCAAAGATACATTATTTTTCGAAATTTAAGAACAACAAATTAATACTTACCTAGTCTATTATTTTCATTGAACTGATTAATGCAATCACACAATTTATCGTATAAAACAAGTTCAAAAAGGATAGGTACTGCAGTGCGCTCATTGCAGTGAGTAAAATTATTAGTTTCATTGATTAGAAATCATTTTTGAATTTTTCACAAAAAAAATACCATATCATTATCGAACACACATAATGGTATAGGTATTGATAGATCGTTTGGGTATAAATAATAATTATATTTCCATAATATGAATTTCTGACAATGATTATTATCGTCATAATGATTATTATCGTCGATAAACGTATTAATAAGTATGTAATATACAATATATAACTAACAACTATGTACAACGTTCTATAAATTACATTAAACAACCATACGTTTTACTAATTTTACTCACTAAAATACGTAGTAAGTAGGTACATATTATTTTTCTTTAATGAATCTCACTTATCTTGGATACAATATAATAGTATTATGTATTTTAGAAAATAACTGATTTTAATGTATCTTGATATGTGTTTTCAAATAACTTTTAACCATTCTTGCAATCTGCGTATACCTAATATAATAATAATAATAACGTATACGAAATGCGATTGTGCGCCAATATTATTTAAACAACGTATGGTTGGAATGTGAGTAAATAATTGCAATAATAACAATAACAATAATAATAATAAAAAAAAAAATTATATTATCGATTACAAAATCATTACAATAACGACAGCCGACTTTGCGCATGGGCTTATATCTACATTATTGTTATTATTGCGGTTACGAGCCGACGGAGATGATGACGACGAATAATATTATTATGTGCATAATAATAATATTATAATCACAGATGATGCATTTTATGCGACGGCGATGCGGTCGAACCCGTTTTCCGAGAGACGTATAATATTATAAAAATAAAACTCGAAAAGACAAAGTCGACCTCTGCGCACCTGTATAGTAAATACGCCGAACAGTATAAAACCAAACATATATTATAATAATATTGTAATGTTCGTACTATCTACGTCAAACTGGTTATGAGGCGCCGCAACGGTGTCGGCCGCCCGGTCGGTTTGTGTCGCGCGAGCGTCGCGTGTAACCGCACGCAGAACACGCGTCCGCGGGAGGAGACGATCGGAATACAGCATTATAATATTACTATATACTTTCCAATACCCGTTTCCCAGCTGTAGTTCACACACACACATATAAATAATAAAATATGTTCATTTGGACACGGTAATATGTGTGTGTGTGTGTGTGTTATGTGTATAATATATTTTATTGTACGACCGCCGAATAACATTGTTATTATTATTGTCAACACCACTGTCCTCACGTCGCTACGGTATTGCAATACACGTGTATTATAGAGGCGCCTCGTAGGATATGTAAATTTTCATGTTTTTACTCGACCGTTTAAACTTTTCACGAAACTTCCGTTCCGCTATTCAAGACCCTATATCGACTAGTTTTGCGTACAACATTTATAATTTTGTTAATGATATTATACAAACTTATTACGAACACCGATATATTATCTACCGTAAATTATTAAATTCCATAAAACTGATCAGTTATAGACTATAATATTCTCGTAGGTGGTATACGGATAACGTGTTAATTTGTTTCATCCTTAAATTAGTTAAGTGCTTACATTTATCAATATTTTAGTTTAGGTTGTAAAGAAGTGCAGTTTGACAATCGTCTATCTGCCTATCTACTATTATGATAATCTCATCGTAATTGATAAATCAATTATTGTTTAACTTGTTAGCGCGTATACTAATATTATATTATACCTACAAATTTGCTCAAATATGTACTACATAATTATCTAATCACTATAAATTACCTATTAAAAACTAAATGAATACTTGAGTTACAGTCAAGGGTTAATTAATGTTTAAATAATATGCATTTAACAAATACTTCTATTTATAAGTTGTATAATAAATTTATCATTTATCACTGTTGAGCGTTATATTTATCGACAACGTGTATTATTCTATATTACTATAATATATTTGATGACCGCGAACGACTGGTCGCGAGTCGATGGTCTCATAAAATATTGTATTACTTTTATCACACCGCCATATCTATTTGAAAAGTTCAGTTGTTTATTTTTACCATCGACAAAATATAACGATTATCTATACTTCTCGCTCTGCTGATACGCTGCAGCCAATATCATTTCGAGCGATCAATATAATGCAATATATTATTTTATAGTTAGTAGGTTGCTGAATTGTTTTTCATAAATAGCAACAGAAATATATATATATATACATACGAATTTATATACCTATCATGTTTGACTTTTATAGGATTATAATAACATAACTCAATATCGAACACAGTATAATTTTATATTGTTTTTACTAATGCCTCTGCACTGCAGATGAATATTATGTGTCGTAATGGTTTGTAAAAAAAAAAAAAAAAAAATACCACGTTGACTATCTACGGCAGACAAAATATTATTACATAAAATGTATAACTAACCCGCTGACGTTGTTGCTGTAGTCCTTTTTCTTGATCACTACTTTTTTTTATAAGGTTTAATTCGAGAATAATGACCTCTGCATCAGGATGTCTGGAATAAGATTTTTTTAGAAGACAAACTTGTATTTTTGAAAACGGCGCTTTAATATTTTTCTAAACGATCATTTATATGAAATAATAATAACGTAAATATTAATGAGCCAAGTTATTTTCATCGTGTATAGCGAATAAAACTATAAAAGTCCACTATATTTAATTACGAGTATAATAATTAATGATTATTTTTGAAAAATGTTGTTATTCAATGACTAAAAATTATGTAAAAAAAAAAAATGTATACATAAATATTTTCAAAATTTTCAAAAACTTTTACATTCCTTTTTGTGATGTATAGATAATGAATGTTTATTAGTAGTTAGGAGAGACTACTATGTGGTAGTAACTAGTATTCATATATTTTATTATTATAAGCGGGCCGCCGAAAAATAAGAATAATGGTCTATGCATATTTTCTGAATACGTATACCTATGCGCCTAACAACGAATTCTTTTGTGTTGGCAGAAACGTTGGTAGGTATATAATGTCAATATGGTAGCTTGACGAGCAACAATCGAAAATAATAATATCTTCTCATCGTATTGTCGTGACCTATCTTAATCCCTACACCCCATGCACGCTTTTGCACACGCGTTCACACCAAAGTTTATAATAAATTATTTTATTCCATCATGTCCATGCGCGAAACATAACTGCGCTATAACTGAACATATTTATCACGATCAATTTTCCGCAAGACTTACGTATAACGATCATAAATAACATTACATTGTGTATATAATAGATATGTATATAGCGAATGACGTAAACGGGAGAATCTATAAGACGATACTTATTTTTAATTTTTTTTTTGTTTTTTCGTGTTAGTACAAAAAAACGGGTCAACAAGGTTTGTTTTTGTTATTTTTTTTTTTTTAATAAAACCCTGCATAATACTTTCAATAGCCAAATGAAAAGAATCATACATTTTTTCCGGATTTTAGACATTATATTGTACTAATATATATTACATACAAGGTCTGATTAACCACATAAATATATTTTTTTTTTATTAGTTATCTGAGATATTATAAAGAGTTGCTATTAACAATTTTCCTAGTAATAAATTATTATTTTTTTGAAAACCAGTTATGACTACGCACTATAATAACTTTTGCTTTCTCACTTTATCATATTTTTGGTCATACACAAAGTATAAAGTATAGTTCTTATGCTTTTTGATCTAAAAACCAAATTAATATTTTTTATAAAGATAAATAATTAACATTTATTTGTATTCTTCAATTCGAATATCTAGAAAATCTTGTTATCTAATTGAAAAAATTTACCAAATGTAAAGAAAGAAAATTTTATTTTGAAAAAAAATATATAATCTTGTATCGTCACACAATACAACTACTCAAACAGCATACAAAATCTAAGTATATACATTCAAAAATAAAGTCTCCGAATGAATTTAAAAATCGTTGAAATCAAAATTTGAATAAAGGTGTATTAATTTATTAAAATATATAGAATACAGGGTGAACGTGCTTGATGAATCTCATCATGACTCTGTGTAGTTTCCGTAAACAAAATAACATCCGGCATTATACGTCCGTGTATAAAGAGGTAATTATATTTCAAATTATTAATAAATACTGTAAGTTTTTATACCTATTATAATATTATAATGGTGATCGTTTGTTATCACGCGAAAACGAAATTGTTCGCCCGAAATTAATAAGTAGGTGGGTATAGGTACACAATATAGTGTTCTGTTCGGACGATTTTATATTAAAATATAAATACATATATTATAGAGTTATAGAAACCTACCTTATACACAGGGTGATTCACCTAATTTTTGACATTTTCTGAATCATAAAATTGTGTAGTATATATATATGTGGTAATAATCTTTAAAAATGATTTTATTGAAGCATAAAATAGATTGGAACTAGTATTTGTTATATCCAGACAGTTTTTCAAGTTATAAAATGTTGAAGGAGAAGTGTTAGGTTGGTAATTAATAAAATGTCCATGTTATTATTGTTTAATACCTTCCAAAACCATTTGAAAAAACGAGTTGGTATTGCTATTAGGGCACAATTTAAATAGTATAAAAACTCACATTTTTTAAAAGAATATAATAATATATGGTATTATGATTTATTTAAAAAATTAGAATTTGAATAATTTAATTTCTAACGAAAAAAATGATTGAAACTGTTGTGAGTACGGTTTTTTGGTTTGACGATCGAGAGTAAAAGTATTTGTTTTTCACACGATATTTAATTTTATTGTATTATATATTTTAAAACTAAACTTTATAATTTCGAAAACTGAACATAATAACGTACTTATTATGATTGATTCGGTGGAGTACAAAATCATGTTATATACCGCAATAGTACAGATGGGATTTTACACACGCAGTTCATTCAGATTCTAGACGAACGGAAGGAAAGTCAATCGTTTTTTATGAGTATAATCAGTATTATTATTATTTCTCGGCCGATATGATATAAAATTATATTACTATAACGTGACCCAAAAAATACGAGACTCTCGTTGATGGAACGCGGCGTTCAACCGTGTGTCATGGCGATTAATAATATACATTATACAACACAACAATATAACAATAATAATATCGACGAGACGGTGTTTAAAATGGAACATGGATGAATAGTTATGCGTCGGATCCGCTCTCTATATATTATTATAATAAACCTACGTTCGGTGTGAACAAACACGCGCATCTCACGCACTGTTTATTTTGTGTATTACCACCACTGGATTCGGTAGGGTTAAATAATTATATAAGTATATTAGGCGCGTGAGGGTATAGTTATAGTAGATTCGTGTATAGGCACTAGTCAGGTACGCTAAATTATATGGTCCGCAGCGATATGCGCTCGGCGATGACAGATTTGACAACGGTCGAGAATGAGTAGCTGGTTTTCAATAATAATTAAGGGTCGAGAGATAAAAAGTGGAAATTTAAAATTACCCGCTAGAATATTATTCTAAATATATTATTATACATTAAAGAATAAAATTGAATTTATTTCAAAACTATATAATAAATAAACGACGGATGATATCTATTTTTTGTCTTGCAAGTTGCGACGCGGTTCGTATCATATCGCATTGTCTTTTATACATTGGAGTTTTTCTAGTTTATCTCAACTGTCGAGCACAAAAAAAAGGTTCTCAATAAACAAAAATATATATATATTATATATATATGTGTGTGTGTGTGTTAGGTACCTACACATTTTTTTATATTTTAATATACTTGATCACAAATTATTATAACTTTTAACTTATTATTATTTGATACTGAAAAAAAAATCAAGAAAAGATGAAAAGAGAGTCGCGATCGACCTGTTGGCTGTTGGCCACTCCTGTTCTACACTCCTCTTCAATCGCAGATTAGCGGACAAGAAAATGCATTATAAATGCATTTGATGTTATTACGTTTTTCATCTCGCTATAGTGCACTTTAGAAACCTCGTGCAATTGGACGACGCGATTCTATACTAACCGCCGCCGCAATATGCGAGTTCTGTCTGCCGACTGATTACTAATATATATATATATATATATTTATATTCGGATTTTCATTAATTAACAATAGCATTTGTGTGAAAACAGTGGCTACGACGCAGTCTGCACGTGTGTTTTATTATTTATCGTTTAGTATACAGAGTGATCATCGTCTGTATGATCATCCTAATTTTTTCTTAAAATACAATTCTGATTTTTAAATTTTAAGTTAACTTGAGAGGATTATTTTTCCAATACTTAATTTTATAAAATTTAAATCGAGTTCTGTGGTGGCGATATAAATTTATAAATTTAATAATATCAAATGAGAATCATCCCTTTTTCATAAAACATAGTTTATTAAAAAAAGTTTTTTGAAAATATCGATATAATATTTAATTCAAAATGTAAACTTGTTGTTTTCAAGTTATTCAACTTAATAGATATCAGCGGTATTAAAGTAACTGATAATTATCTATTAAAGCTTTTTAATATACCTACCTTAAAAAAACTCTGAGTATAATAAATATATTATCTAGATTAAAAAATAATGTTAATAATCCTATTTTAATTTTTTTAAATCATTTTAAGAACTACTATTCTTTTAGTATAAATAATAAATATTATATATTTTAATAGCTCAGATACTATTAATTTTTATTTTTATTTAAGTACAATAACATTTGAAAAATGTTTGTATCGCCACAAGACTGCTCTATAATTCTGTATAACTAGAATATGATATTCCTATTCGGTATAATGAATATATTCAATAATTCCAGTATCGTTGATAATATTTTGTTTTTCGATATTTTTATGTAATTATGATGACGTCAACCACACATCAAACATACTATGTTATAAAGTATACATGATAATACGCCTATCATATAGGATACACCGACACGAAAAAATGTTGTTCGAAACTGAAAAAAGAAATACTACGTAATAATAATGTCTGTATTAGGCGTTTTTAATTTGGGATCAACGACGGTGATGATAAAATTATATTATTTTAATGGTCTGGACTCATCATCATTCTTTAAGTCGATTTACAATTAAGCGCCGGCCGGACGCCGTCCTCTTAGTTGAATTCATCACCAGCCGAGACCACACATACACAGGGGCGTTACTATAATACGCATAAAGGTGTATGCGATAACGATGTAATTACTAATTTCGTAATTTGTCTCGACACATCAATCCGTATACATATAATATTATAATAATATAATGTAACGTCCGGGCGTACTCACAAAAAATGGCTTTAAAGTATATAAACGCAATTAGGTATAATTAGGTATAAGTCTACGAAGATAACGATTGGTTTTATTTTTTAATGACTTTTTTTAAAAACATTATTGATTAGTACGGCACGTGATATACCTACTCCGTTTTCGTTTCGATTCCATACCTGTATTTTGAATTATGTTATGTTAAACAAATGGGAAAACGAGAAAATATACTCATCTGCACCCTGCAGTAAGTACATTCTAATATTAGGTATAGTTTTTCTTCAGGTATTCTATTTACTTATTTTAACCCATCATTTGGCATTTCTTTTAGCTCTTTATACGAAAAATAAGCTTCGTTTTACTTTAATTGTCTATAACTTAATTTTTCGGATGTCTTATTACGTATCAAATAATTTTTCATGGGTGCCATATTTTCATTATCATCTTAATTAAACTGTGTTTCTCTCAAATAATATCCAATACTTCTGCGTTAGCTTTTCTTTTAATTCCAGCTTGTCTTCTCCTGCAGCATCCGTATTCAGCACCACATCTGCATACATTCAACATTATTTTAAAATCCACGTTTCATAATTACAAGTCACAATACTCTAGAGTCCAGTCGTACGTTTTAATTGGTTTATTTTCACAGTTCTATAATATATTCTCTTCGATATGAGTAATTTAATTTTGTTACTGACCTACATATATGATATGAGGTTGAATTTAATTAACGGTATTTGATCGTAAATATTACTATGGATAATAAAATATTAGGGTAATATTTGATACCTGCGTGGGCTACATTATACATATATATATTTATACTGTAGTGTTTGGACCGAATATATTTTATACTTGTCGTTAATGTTTAATCAGTGTTATGAATAATTACGCATTAAAATAATATGTACCTACCTAATAAAACATTTAGACATAAACTAATGTAAACACCTTCCAAACGAGAGAGAGAGAGAGAGAGAGAAATAACTAACCTATTTGTTATTCGTCGTCTACCCCGAATAAACTATTATAGAACTTTTAATATTATAATATTATACTCTTCAGGCGTAAAATCAATCAAATCCAATTTGAAATTCATCATCCCTCACGTGCTCTTTTGGTTCCTGGTATTAAAATCTCGAAGTATACCTCCAAAGCTTAACCTCGTCGATTGTATAAATGATTGTGACTTATCTTATCTCATTTCACCTATGTATAAATAGAATTGTTTTTTCGATCCGCCTTTTTCATCAAATTTCATCTGGTTCCGCAACCTCAATCTCTTTAGATATAAAAATATTTAATCATCGATTTCAGCGATATCTTACGTTTCTATTATTCCTTTAAATCAGAATCCAACAACCTTTTTAGTGTCAAGGGCCAAAAATTAAAAAAAAAATTTGCTAACTTATATTTTGCAGAGATTTGAATAAAACTAAACTAAGTTGTAGCCATATCATTAAAAGCAGCTTTGATACTTTCGTCACTTCATCACCAGCTTTTATCAACCAACATAATGTGGAATTCCATATTTTTGAGCTAATTTTATTATAAATTGTAGTTGCGGGCTGCATGCTTTAAACCTTGCACGACTACTCATCCTTTTTGTATACCGTCATTCGAGATTTTTGACATTTTTAATCTCTTTATCAACAAATTGTCATTACGATACATCCGCACTCATTGCCTCTTTACAATCTTACGAAATATTCTAATATTTAATATTCATATATTTCAATACTCTTATTAACTCTACGCCAAATATATGTTAGCTATTTTATTATTTTTTAACCGCATAGAATATAATACCGTTTATTTTTTTTGTATTTGTAAAGAAATCTATTTAAAATTATATAAACGTTTACAAACCTCTGGTATTGTGTATTTACAATTAAAATTAATTTTAAAAACTAACATTGGTATTTTAAAGTTGTCAGGCGATTCCTCTTTTTTCAACGTTAACTATTAACGATACTGCGTGGGTTGTACAACAACATTAGTGGCAACTAAATGATCAATCGTGGACGGTTTCAAAGTCTATCTTATTTTGTTAGATATATATACATTATCTTAACTACTATGCATTTAGTAGCCTCGTAAGAAAAATATATTTTTTATAGATCTTTATCAATATAATCAACCATGTTTCGTTCCCATACCTAAAATAACATAATAACATACCTACATATACATAATTTACCAAAAATGTTTACCTATACATCTAAACAGAGTATTGTGAACATAAGAGTCTTTGATTTTGTTATAGAAATTATAATCCTATTCAATTAAAACTATAAAGTCGATCCAACGAATCTTCTTATACGTAAAAAAACCGTTTATTATAATATGAAGCTGGGCAATGGATAAACGGACGGCGACAGGCGAATGTCCTACTATACACTGGTACCATACACGTGTTCTGCGCGTGCAGTTAGCTTGTATAATTTTTAATAATATATGTGCACCTATAGTCAAATTATACATCTCAGATGAGACATGCGCGTGTTGGTCTTTTTATGATTTAATATTTCATCCAAACAAAAACGTTCATTATTTTTAGTTTATAGAGATGTTTTCCCAGGGTTTTAAAATAATATAATGTTTATCACTAGCGTTTCACGACTTTACACACTCAAAATGTACTTACACACACATACAAACCATATTATATATATATATATATGTACGTATATACGTATAATTTAAATAACAACGAAGGTAAATCGTGATGATGTCGTTTATTTATAGTTTTTGTTTTTTTTTCTCTGACAAAAGGTAACAAAAGAACCTTTGATGACTATTTCATATTTGTTTTCGATGTTTATATAATATTATCATAATATATAGGTACTCTTCATCGCATGTACGATATACGTTCAAATATCTAATGCGGGTGGGTTGAATAATGTGTACAAAAGGATTCATCGAGCATTTCACCCCTTCTTTTATCCCTCTAACCTTAAATAACAAATTTATTCGAATTCTGTTTCTTGGAATACTTTCAAATACTTGTATTTTTTATAAACTATATTTTCAAATTAAAACCACCATTTTTTTTTTAGTGTAATTTATTAATTAATTTATTTTATGGACATTTTGGCATATCTCAATCGAAATTTAAACGAATTATTGCAATTTTTTAGTAAAGATGAATAGCTAGTCCTTATGATAAATATTTTTTATTAAGTATAAGTGATATTTAGTCTAGTACTTATTAGTTATATTGATATTTTACCTAGACAATTTTTACAGCTTGCAACATTGTAGTATAATAATATTAATTACCATAATTATTAAATTATCATAGCCCCTACTTCCTATAAGTCAACTACATCTTAGTGTACTATTCTAACTCGTAAGCACATACCTGTCTTAATTTTAATTACTAAGAAACTATTTGTTAACAATTCAGCTTATAGTTGTTATCAAGTATACTTTTTATGTTAAGAAAAATGTAGCTAAATATTGTTTATCTCAACGATTATAGTTAGGTTAGAATAAATTTTACGTAAGTGTTGCTAAAATTCTCAAATGGGTGACCATCTGAGAACTTGCAACAGAGTAGCTCACTTAACACCATCTTCGCCAAGCAATTGATGCATTCACAGTGCCACGCCATGTCCAATCAAGTAGACTTATAAAATAAAATAAATCATAATTTGAATAAATCCATTGCTATAGGAAAAATGTAAACAATGCACTGTAAACAATTATCCACATCAATAAATTAACCATTTTGCACACAATTTAATATGCAATACGTAACGGGCACTAGGCCGAGAAAGGTTTCAACACCTGTGCTGTTGCACAAGAGTATAATAATATATGAAATATGGATATTATTATCCTGATCGGCTGCAAATGGGTGAGAGGGTGGTTATAACGGCGTTACTCAAATACTTTATTATTATTTAAAAATGTTTTATAAATTGGATAGTATTTGTTTTGAGTTTGTAGTTAGGTATTGTTTTAAACGTATTTTGATTATTATTATTTAGCGGGTATAAAATATCATTTTTAATATTTTTTTTTCGAGTAGGTATAACCTAATAAATTATAATTAAATAGAACGGTTATTATATTATTCAAAACACTGATAGGCGACGGATTGTGTGAATTCGTTTCATGTTATTTGATTGTACGCCTGATTCATTTAGCCCCTCCCTTGAAATCCATCTAAACGTACGCCTATAGGCGAATATCGGTGCAACTTTAGTGGTTTGATGTTTGAAGTTTATTTAATAATATAAATGTATTGGAATAACTTACCTCTTAATAACGA
The DNA here is from genome assembly GCF_020184175.1 of Aphis gossypii. Classification (NCBI taxonomy): domain Eukaryota; kingdom Metazoa; phylum Arthropoda; class Insecta; order Hemiptera; family Aphididae; genus Aphis; species Aphis gossypii. The sequence goes on from NC_065533.1 coordinate 61,061,634, forward strand.
TCGGTATGATTACAATAACAAACACGCGTACAATATTGAAATGTTTGCGTTTATTCTTTGCATTTATACCTTTGGGCGAACACGATTTTAAACTGTTAATATAACTATTGAAATCTATAATTTTGATCTGTGAATCCGATCCGCGAGTATTGTTTGTTTTACAAACGTTTATAATATTACTATCATAACGAGTGATATAGCAATAATAAATAATACATTACAGTATTTCAGTTGGACTATCGAGCGCGTGCGCGTTTTATAGGCGTCCGTATAATATCTCTCTATACTATAAAGTATATGCAGTATACACCATGTTATTATTAATACTGAAACATGCTACGGCTATTTGAAACTTTTTATTTTGTTTACTCGATCCAATAACCGAGTTTCGAGGGTAAATCACAAAAATTCTTAAAATATTAAACACGCCTATACATACGAATATGAGTACGGATATTTTATCGAAACAATATTGTAGCACTATTATTAATACACCACGTGTGTGTATCTCACGAGGACGGTGTTCGGAATTTTGAATTGCGTTTTATTTATTTATTTATTTTTTTTTTTTTGACGATCAGAATGTTATCTAGGGACTTGACCGAACTCGCCTCCACAGATGATATATCACGGAGTGCAGCATAGTACACGCATAACTGTAATATTACAATATTATGTTATTATCGTGATTATAATATTTATACTCGCGGGAATTGAACACAGTATAAATACTGTCAAAAGATCACTGCGTGCAAAAAATATTGGCAAATATGCGTTAAAAATTCCGAAACATATGATATAAAATACAATAATTATTGCGATGTATTATTACTCGAAAAAATTGCAACGTTTGAAATTCTTCTTGAAAATCTCGTTTAACTTAAATTTTAATCCAATGTTTATATTGATTTTATTATAAATAAATGGCGAGATTTTCAATTCTCTAGCATTGATGGTTATTTAAATAGATAAAAAAGGAGAGACGCGTAAATTGATTTATAAAAATCAGTGTGTCGTGAATTGGAACGTTTTTCCTGCACTTTTTTACTTATAAGCGTATTTTATGTGACGACAAATAAAAAAAAAATAATTCTCTACATCTGATCTTCTAGCAGCAACAAAGTGATCAGATTTTTCATTCTATTACCGAAATGATATGATCACAAATGTTAATAGAAAAAAACACTGCATTGTAAATTAATTCTCTAGAAGTCTAGAAAAAAAAACAAAATAATTTTCAACAAAATTAAAAATTTTTAATAAAAACATATTTTTTTGCTGTGAAAAAATGTACAAATAATAATAATAATAAATAAATATTTTGTGTTTACCTAAAGTTGTTTTCGTATATAACTATAAAACTGAGGACTTCTAGTAGATATATAATAAGAATCTCATAGTATATAACCATTTATGCAGTTACACACTCAAAACATGTTCTAAAAAATGCATTCCTTGTTCATAATTTGAAAAAAAAATGTTTTAAAAAATATGATAAATGATGATTATATTTTAAAATATTTAAAATAAAAAAAAATTAATAAATTTTAAAAAAGTTGGTGAATAAAAACTTTCTTCATCTACATCTCCGTTTTCATCACTTGTTTTATTCTGTTCTTCTTCGTCTTTAAATAAAAACATAAAACGCTATAATATCAAACTTATTTTATGAAAGCCCAAGAATTGTTTTTCTTTTGAAAATTACTAAATAAAAACAAAAAAAAAATTCTATAGTATAGTTAAATTATATGATAAATTACACGTAACTTTAACGGGCGACATTAAAGTTCATAATTTTATACACGTGTTTCATTGATGTGTAATATAATAAATTGTACATCGGCCATGATAATATTGGTGGGTTTGTCATGATATTATCATTTTTAAATTAGCATCTCAGTATCGTACAAGGTATAATAACATTTATTTTTAAACTAACCATTTTCTAAACATATTTTTAATTCGTCCAAATCAACTGTTGGTTGTATCGAAAAATTGCAAAATATTTTCAACATTTTATCAATATTATATTTAAATATTCTCATAATCAAAAAATATGAAAATCATAATTGTATAGGTACAGTGTATTATGATTTATAAAACAAATAGTTAAACATTTATAATAAAGTTTCAAATTAAATTTATTAATTTAGAACAAAAAAAAAATGTATCGTCTTAACAATCAATTTTTTTTTAAATAAAAATGTTATTATTAAACTTAAATTATTATTATATTAAACACTGTTAAAAAGTAAAATGTCTTTTTATAACATCCCTACTAAAAAAAAATCTGTTACTTTTATAACAATTTTGTGTTTTTTAATTCGTTTCTACTTTTTAAAAGTTTGTATTTTAACTTATATTTTAAATAAATCCATATAATTTTACACTGAATGTTTAATATTTTACATTATCTTGAAATGTAGTCATGTCACAAATGTATGACAAAAAATATGTATTAATATGACCTATATAATATTGATTATATGGTCATTTTAAATAAAATATTTGTATAAATTCACTAAAAATGAACACCATAACGTACATCTGAATAGTCATCAAAAGAAAATAATAAAAATCGATAAAAATTATAACATATCATAAAACAATAACGTTTTCCTGGGACATTTAGATTTGAGTTATGAAACCTGGTATATTATGATACAATACAACCGGTATAATCAGTGGTAGATCAAGGTGTAGATGATGATGAGGATTTTTTCCCTGACGTTTCAAAAAAAGTTTAATGTTTTCAATGTTATTGGAAAAACATACTTATAAACTTAAATTAATCGTGAGGCGTGTGACCTCCAAGCTAAATACGTGTTTGATAAATGACGAATATAGAGGCGGTATATTAACATAATATTATTATAGCTTATAATAGAAGGGGTGTCAAACCTATGGCATAAAGGTCACACGTTGGACAAATTTAACGGCACGCAAACTATTTTTTTTATTGTTAAACTCGCATCAAGTAAAAAAAAAATATATATTAAATTAAATAAAATTCTTTATTATGTATTTCTAAATTACCTATATTATATAGGTAATCGCCAGTTATAAAATGTTAAAAGTTTAGAACTCACTTCGAGACATATTTTTAATAAACTTGCTCGTTCCACGTAGTATAAAAGTTATACTCAATAATATTCACGTCAGAATATTGCAAGAAAGTTTATTTTCTATTATTGGAATGTGATGAAATCAAAATAAAGGAATAATACATTGATGGAAAGCTATAGTACCATGTGCTTTGGCTTTGCATTAGAACTTATAAATGGAGTAGTGGATGAATGTGGAAATTCATCGTCAATCATAAAAATGAGACAATAAACAAAATATTCACAAGTATCCATATACGATACTTTGTGTTTGTACACTATTTTTTAAATCTCCGACCATTCGGAAAATTGTTTTTCATACGTTCCCACATTATACGAATAAACCTACATTACAATATTACTGGCATATGAATTTTTTTTAAACTTTGACTACACACGTATTTTAGCACGTGACCCGAGAAGGGTTTACCGTCTCCGCGCGGCCTTTATAGGTTAGATCTGCGGGCTAGTAGCAGTCGGCTGTTTCTGGTGGGTCTATATTATTATAATGGGGCGCAGATTTAATATTTTCTCCGGTCGTAAGAAAATATTATAGTAGTTCCGCCTCTATACTGTATCATGGCTGGTGTTACTATATGTAAACGATTTCTCCGCCGCAGTATATTTTGCAGATCGCTCGCATCAAATTATTATTGTTCTGTGACCCTGCTCGTATTCTATGTATATATATTATATATATGGTCGTAAATATATTATGTATAATTCGAAGAAGAAAAAAGCTACACTGTACAGGTATACGCGTATAAACAATTCCTCGGCGGCGTCTGCAGCGCAGCAGCTATAGCTCTACAGAACATTTTACCGAGCTAAATACGGCTAATCCGGTACACGGGTGGGTGTGATCGTAGGGTGAGTGATGGGTAGAAGGGGGTACTCTACACGCGTTTACTGTTTTGTTACCAGCGCTGTACGTATACAAAACCCGGTAATTAAAATCTCACGCCGTCGCATACTAATTGTGCCGTCGTTGTTCGCATATTACGCCAGCGCGTTTCTACTATTGGTCGTTAAATTATGCACGGCCAAGCCTATGTATATACATTATACACGGGGCGTAATATATTTATATACGCGTGAGAGGTATGTCGTTTTTCTCGGCTCTTGCGTGGCTTATCACTCGGGCAAATACGTTTTCCGCACGAAACCGGAGAACGAAAATCCTAGCGCCTCCGTCGTCGTCGTCGGAATATATAACAACAACAATAATAATAGTAATATAATATACGTGACTGTATATTATTATATCCGCACAATAGTGCAATACGCCGCCTGCAATAATATGAAGAATAACAATAATATTACGATATTAACACGTTCGGTGTGGTACAAACGGCATTGTTTGCCAACTAATTGCATCCACATATCGCTTGCATGCATACATATATATTATAATATAAGTGTTGCTGCTTATAGGTGCGATTTGAGAGGGGGAGTTGTGTGTGCTTAGTACCCTTGGTTTTAAAATTAGCAACCTCTTCATAATTACAGTTATATTGGGTTAAGTGTGTTAGGACTACGTTAACGACGTTTTCATATTTTTGATTTTAATTCCAGGCCAAATTATAAATCCGTTAGTTACACCTATTATTTTGTGTATTTCGTGAATTTTTGTCATTTTTTATAAATAAATTTAGCTATAAATAAAACTGAGATAATTTATATTTATTTATAAATAATATTATTATAATGTAATATAATGTTACATTATAATATTTGATTTCGATTCGTCACGTGGTCGCTATAAATATACATTGTTATGCATATTATATGAGTAATATAAATTCGTATGACACGATTTCTGTCAAAAATAACGACAGAATAGAATATGATCGGCTCTACATGATATTGTTACAGGCTAGTAGTCCGGGTTTGCGATCTCGTTTTTATTACTGCAAACTCAATTATTATTCTCGCGCTGGCACAGCGGTCATATTATTATATAATATATTATTATACTGTCGCGTGGTGTAGTCTTATTTTTAACGACGACCGCCGATACATAAATCTGTAGTTTTAGGTATATATAGGTACACCGACAGGGACGCTGGCGGTCGCGCGAATCTCGGACGAAAATCATAAAACTTTCGCGAGAAATGGAAACGAAATCGTTTGGGTTTGGTTTTTATGGTGAAAATTTCGTCCGCAAGAACATATATAATAATGTCATACATGTTAAATGCGTATCCGCGGTGGATTACGAAAATCGCGAAATCCGCGCGAAAACGTATCGCGTCTATACAGCAGTTTTACGAGGCGAACGATAATAGTGGTCTTAAAAAACACTGCACGTCTATACACCCGCACATAATATATGTTCTCGCATACTTACGACGTGTTGGTTTTGAACGCATTAAATCGCGTGAACAATGGCCGTTTGGCGTTTGTTCTACGCCAGTGTTACTCTCGGAAAAATATGTGATGAAATGCGGCGGAATATACGTATTATTATATTATTATCTATTGTAATAACTGTTGGGGGGGAGATAGGCTCGCGAACATTTTTTGGATAATTTACAGAACTTTACGAGTGGCGTGATAAAGTTTCAGGTGGTATGCAGAATAATGTTTTATTAAATGTTTTTTTACATTGCACCCTCAGCCACCACCCCCACGGTACCGTCTCTTGCATTTGTACCGTCAGTTTTTGATTTTATTAACTACTTACAAAATTTATAATGATAGTTTTTTGCTCTGATTTACTGATGGATAAAAATTGAAAATAATCGTTTAGCATATTATTATACTTGAATATTTATGTTTTATAAGCCATAATATATAACTAGAAAAAAACGACAATCCAAAAATGTAACAAAGTACTTTCTTTTTAGCGTTGAAAACATTGTAGGCTATAGCGCGTTTAAGTTGTTCCGAGTTGACGTGTTATATGCAACATTCAATATTTTAACTAAATTCAATTTGTGATCTGTGATTAATTAAAACTATAATCTCAAACTCGGATCTATGGTGACTTTTCAAAATACAATTTTCCGACTTCGATCAAAAATATATGCGAATAATGAGCTTCAAATCCCCTACTATATCGTTATGTTTAAATGTATATATAGATATAACATAACAATATTAGTAATTTGCAAACGTCCATTGAAAATCCTATACTTAGAAAAAAAAAAAGTCTTTATGGTCGACCTTTCAACCCCACAGCGAACAGTACCCTGTAATAATAACGAAATATAATATATTATATTATACATAAGTATAATTATATATGTGAAAATATAAAACATAATATACAAAATATAGAAACATTACAGTGTGGTGGAATCGAGTATAGATGAAGTACGAACGATGTACGTATAGGTATATGATATAATTATATGTATTACTATACCTACTGTAACGACAATGACAATAAAAATGGTAATGTCGAACGTAATGGCGTTTGGAAGTAATATAACGCAGTACCTATAAACTATAATACGAGAAGTGTGTGTATGATGAAGGCTACGAGCCGCATGAGAGATTCAGTGCGGAACAAGATAAACCAGAATATACATACTCTTCGGCAACAGGAACAGCAGCCACAGCTATAATAGTATATAGTCAGTCGGCTATTAAGAAGCCGCGAGATGATGAGAACACTAAATATATATATAAAATATGCGTAATATGGGAGAGAAGAAAAAACGTCGCGTTTCGTGAGAATAACAATTTATTGTCAACGCACCATTTATATTTCTAATTATATTACATAGTTTTGTCGTAATCTCGGATTGTCTTGACGTATTATTTCCTTATAATGAGCCGACGAAAAAAAACCAAAACCTCGATACAAAAAAAAAAACAAAAAAAAAAATAGATGAGAACGAACAATAATTGTATTATATTATACTGCATAATAATATTATTATCTATGTACTAACTGGCTGTTCAACTTCGCCGCAGAGCATACACAATACATATATATATATATGTGTATATTATGTAACATACAATACATTTTCTAGTATCACATGGGTAATGTTATATTATTATATTGCGAGAGATGAAATGAAAAACTCGTCCGTTTTGAATAATCAATTATATTATAATAATACATGTACAGTCAAAATAAAGACATCATCATATAGTATAGCGTATTATTTGTTTGACTCTCGCGTGTAATACAAAATTTACATTTTCGAATCTTGTACTCGTATATTTGTTATACCCACGAGAAACAGACGAGCAAAGAGGTTGAATATTGTTAATATTTGTATTTTGTACATTTAGGGTTTTAAAGTTTCGTGGAATTTGTTTTCTTGAAATATTTCACTTATTATGATAAAAATAAAAATAAATTAAAAGTATCTAGTAATGTTATACCACTTTGAAGCGAGATGAAGAAAATTTTGAAAAGTATGTTTATATTGTTTAAAACAAAAATAATTCATTTCACTGTAAGTTGCAAAGGTACAAACTCGCTTATGAGCAGAGTAAAGTAGGTAGGTAAAGAAAAGTTACACGTTTGAAATCCAAAACAATAATACATTTTTGATGTTTTATATTTGTTACTTAATATTGTTTGATAACTATTTCAAATTAAATATTTATAAAACTAAAATAGTATTATTATTAGTTGTTATTTGTTATCTAATACGAGTATAGTCAATAGTCATACTAACAAAGGGTAAATGTACAAATACAGCACTAGATATTTTATACGAGTTACATACAGTCTTGTGGACATAATAATACAAATAAGTATTTTGATGCTATATAAATCTCATCATATATCATACATCATATACTGACTCATTTTCGAGAGAGAATTTTAACTGTTAAAACTAAATTTGAGGTATTTATGATGTATTAAAATTGACCATTTGTCCTGCAGTTTTTTTGAGTCATAATATTATAATTTATAGTATACGCATTCTGTTCTTTAAACGGGTTTCCCATCGATTTTACAACTTAAATGTTAACGAAAATTGTGTAATGTTTTACAATAGTGTATAATATTATTAATCCACTCACGTGCTATACTGTCGTTGACGTAAAAATAAGATACGTGCTATTGCAATTTGCCGAAATCAACATACACCGAATAAGTTTGTCGCAAATACTCGTGTTATATAGTATGTAGACATGTAGTTTACAAATTATACAATTCTCGCAGTTTGTATGGGTAAATGAAATGTAGTACGGGTAGAAACCGCAAGCCTGTCGCGTACAGATAAAATTATACATTTTCCCACCGCTTATATTCTACTCGTTCTCGTCTAAAGTCATAAGTATTTTTAATCAGTAGCTCAGACTGAAATTTCAATTGGAAGGTGGAAATTTGTTTTTAATTTGCTTGTTGGATATCAACGTGGTAAGCACGTGTATGAACTTACCTGTATTAATAACGTATATAGGTGTAAAAAAAATTTTGAATAACATCAAATGTTAATTATGATGTTTTTATTGAATATTTTAGATATTCTATTCAGTGTTATTGATCACGCGAATACTCGGCTATTTAATACAAATGTTTATAATAAATCGGTCAAAGTTTAAAGTTTAATTATCATTAAAAATTTTTAAATTGTCATCTATGATTAAAATATGAAAGTATAAATTGTATACATTTAAGGATTTTCTGTAAGAAGTCGATGGGGCCGATAAAAATATGGTGTATTGCAGTATTTTCCATCGTAAATACGCAGACTATTTTCACTCATCATAACTCAGAAATATTATTATAAATTATAACACATGGCATATGACATTGGGCAATAATTATTATAGTGGGCGTTGCCTCTGATATTTCATACGGTGAATCGCCTCCCTGTTTTAAGCTTGAATTCATTAGATATTATTATGCCATATGATATTATTATATTTTAAATATTATTCTCATTCTTTAATATGCTTGAATCTTGAATGTTATATTTTAACGTGCGGTTTATATAATTACTAATCTGTCATTAAAATAATGTGTATATTGTAAAAAATATACTTAAGAGTTTCCTCGTTATAATATAAATAGTACCAACTTGATGTGTTTTCACTTTTCATTAATTTCACAACATTTCAAGAGCTGCTACGTTATGCTTACAATCTTACTCGACATATAATATTGTATAAGATATATTATTGGTAATAACTATTTGGAGAGAAGATGAAGAGCACATAATATAATAATTATATTTTGACTACTCCAAAAAATAAAAAAATACTTCAAGTTACCCCACCACTCGATGCATATGACTTTCACCATAGATAAGTACTATACAGATGTTATGTAGTATCGGGGTACAACAGCATGTAAAACCTTTTGAAAGTGTTTTTGGTATAATGTTTTTTTTAAAGTCGAACTGTTTTCAAATTATTATTGCGCGTGACGTCAGATTAAACACTGTCAAACGGACTATATAAAGAAAATTATACATTTTCAAATTAAAATCTTAGAAAAAAATTCAACGCGTATTCGACGACATTATACACAGTAAATGTATATACTTAAGCGCATGTTACATGTATAATATTGCATAATAAGTAAGTTATTAGCTATAAATATGCGTACACATTACAATACTTGCATTGCACAGATAATTATACATGTAGTGTGAAATCGCTCTACATGTACATCAACATAATATTATTTCATTTTCAAACTGTGCATATATAAGAATATATTGGCGATGATGACTGTACGTAACCCTATTACACACCGTGGTAATCAAATGCAACCTCCGAGAAAGCAAATTATACGTTTGTATGATTTGCGGGTCTATTTGGCTGGCAATACCGTATTAGCATCGTCATGTGTTTTTTTTCAATTATAATTTTCAGCAGTTTATATTATTAAAAATAAACCATAATGGTATATAATTTTTTCGAACATTTTTGTGTAATAACATAATATTATATTCTATAAAAAAAATATACCCTAGCTAGAACACGCGAATGACGAGTTAAAATCCAAATAAAAATGAGTACAGGAAGTCTATATATTATCGAAACCATTTCGTTTGTCACAAATAACGTATGAATACAGTTAATTTATGAGTAGGGGCGGGAATCCGAAAAAGTCAAGTGATATAATGTCGTATTATAATGTAACTATTGAAGTATTTAATTGTTGTGAGTATTGCATTTTTATTATCTTATTTTTTTTCGCTTTGAGCAGTTTTGTAACTATTAAACTATATACCAGTTATACACCATTATTATGTACTTATATCAGCTATTGGTATGAATCAATATTTAAAACTTAAAAAGTTTGAAAATATGAAAATATGAAATTTTCGACGGCTTTGAATGGATTACGGATGACGAAAGACGAGTAGGATTAATAATGGCTTATCAAACAAAATTATACACACAATTAATATAATAATAATATAATCAGTGATTTTTCGAAATAATTTCATCTGCACGATGAAGTATGCATACACGACTTACACGATTAATAACTTGGCGATACAAAGATATCGAGTCGAAGTAAAATACAAGTTCACTGTTCATCGGTATAGCGGATTTATTTTCTTATTTTTTTTTGCAACCATAGTAGGTATAGTAACGTTATCCGCTTTTTTAAAAAAGACAAATAAATAATAAAATACGACTCATATTATTATTGCGTTATTTGTGGGATCCAAATTCAGAGTATTACGTCATGATTATTAATAATGTGTACATTTAAAAGCTAAATGTTTTTTCCGGTTTTTTTATTTTATATCCTGACTGAAATGTATTATAGCAATATAAATAAATACAAATTATACTTTTATGAAGCTCGATATGAGTTCACATATGACGCGATTAGTACTCAATAATTTACATAGTTCTTGTCTACTTAATATATTCTCCAATCTGCTCGGTCGACCCGTTGTAATACTTCGAAAAATTCGCTTCCGCCGTGCCGTGTGATCGAGCGTTTGGTACCGACGTCGTCATATTCTATGGAATTGTATTTACGATCGATACCCTGTATTTTAATGAATTCCTTTACATATTGTATAACCATAAATTCAATAATATGTATTTTTCTAAAAATGTAATTTTATGTTATACGAACCTATAAATACTGTCACCAAATATTAGTAGATGCGGACTCCTGTGCCTCACTTTTATTTAATTATTATAGTGTAACTCATAAACTATACTGAAATTTGATTTTTATGGATATGCGTGTGAATTACGCCGAAAAACATTCTTCTCTGCAATAAGGAATTATAAATGCATGTGTTGTCGTTAAATAAAGAAAAAAGTGAAAAACTCAAACAATTTTAACGATATGTAGGAAAGTGAAAAATGTAATATTTTTCAAACAGGTTGTTTTCTAACGACTATAATCACCATAACCCAATCTCGTACCATAATTTTCTGGTCTCACGTATCGCATAAAATTCATAAAAACTCGAAAAAAACACTGTACTATTATATGAACATTATTTTATAGAGTGCGTTGATATAGGTACATACCTACATATAATATGTAGTCTTAAAATCAATAAAAAAAATTACACATAATATTTCTAATCGTAAAACGGCGAGAAGTCGCGCATCGAAACGTGAATAGCAGTTTACGTGAGGATCACCATTCACTACCTTATAATAATAATATAATATTTATATAACAACGGTATGTATCCTTATCGTGTGCGACGTTACAGTGTATATATAGTGTATACGCACGCGCAATATACCGTCCCGGGGGGTCGTCGGCGGCGTACGTGCCTCGAGACTTTTCCACGCGGCGGCCTGAGACACTTCTAAATTTATTTGTCTGGCCGCATAAAAATAGCGAAAATAAGTCGACCGTCGGCAGTGGCGGCGGCGGCGACCGAAATAAAAACGCCTATGTTAATGATGATGCGCCCACTTGCCGTCGCCGCCGCCGTCGTTCATGTCTGAAGCGCGTGTTATATAGACGACGGAACCTTCGCCGCCGCTCTGTACGGATCACAGACGACGTCCTCGTCGCGTGTGAACTGTATTTATGATGATTTAATAACGGACGGAAATAGCCTGCCGGTTATTACGACGGCAAACTCATCCTACGGACCTCGAAATCCGACCGGAACTCGAATCGGCGCGTCGTCGGTATGTATATACCCCGCCACCGCGTTTATAGCGCACCAAATGATATTGTTGTGTCGTCCGAGTTGCGTATATTTATGTACGGCATATACTTTGAGCCGACGTTCTCGTTGAAATATTATCGCCGGGGCCACGGGATGAGAGGATAGGCGCTTTTATTAGTCATAGAAATAAAAAGTTTGAAATGGTCGCATACCACGTAATTATTATTAGTGGAAAACCGATAGTTTTTCCCGGTAACCGCGTACATGACTTTTTCACTTGAACGATAATTGGAATTTAGAAAATACATTTTAACTTATTGAATAAAATATAGAAGGACGACTTTTTTATATAAGCTTTATGACGTCTAACAACTATGTATACTTAAATTTATTAATTGTACCTTTTCTCGCAAATACGAGTATCACCCTATTGCGATAAGTCGCATAGGTGACGGCATGAATCCGAATAATTATGATAGGTAGTACCTATTTGAAGTTTAGACAGACAAGTGAGTAATACTGAATTTTCGGAATACTACAATTGTGCAGCCACTTCAATTCCACTCGACTAAAAACTTTAAATATACTTACAACTAATATCTATATCAATAAAATATGTAAAGAAATAAAAAATATATTGTTTTTTGTTTTGAGGTGACTTTAAATTATTAAAAAAATAAAAATATTTCCAATATTTTTTGAGGTAATACGGGCGTTCACTTTGTTCAGAGAAATCTAAGACACAAATACTGAAAACTGCTAAAACGATATAGTTGTATAAGAAGAAGTAAAAAAGTTCGAGCCTGCGTAACCGTGACGTATGTCACTTAATTTGAGTATTTCTCGAGCGACTTCGTTTCGACGAAAACGTTTTGTTTGTATATTATTATTTACGACGGTCGTGCAATGATGATGGTGACGATGACGATGATAATAATAATAATAATAGCAATTTTGTATTGACGCACCTGTCGATATATATAGCAGAAATAATGCTGAAGGTGGTGGTGGTATGAGACAGTTAAATTATTTTGTTGCTTTCACCCACTTAATCGTCTAGGACCGTACCCTTATACGACACGATAGTAAATTATATATTCCTGGGAGAGGTGAACAAAATGAATAAGCTTTCCGTTGGTAGGTACATAATATACTTTAATAAAATAATATTACACGTTCGCAAAATGTGTCAAGTATGTGTACGTCGCATAGATATTTCGTTCGAATGTTGTCTCCTACCTGCAGCTGTACCTGCCTACCTATTATCCTCCGTCTGACGGGTAAACGGAAAAGAAAAGAAAAACAGTTTTTCTGACGTCATGTGCATCCAACACAACATATAGTATTATAATATAGACATATTTAAAGGTCCATTTAAAAGGGATATCCGTCAAAATATATATATACCTACGTCGTATATTATCTATATAGGGTAATAATATATAATATGTTCGATGCGACGACATTTCGAATACATGATATATTATTATTATGACGTGATAATGATCATATTTGTACACGTCATTTTGTATATATTTGTTTTGTACACCTACACGCACCCCCACGACATAATATTATAATCATATGATCGTTCGCATATCTCGCGTTTACTGTGTTATGTGTGAATCCGTAGATGTATATAGACTTTAACATGAAAGATATTGTAATAGCATAATATTATAAGTATTATGCTTATATATTAAGTTTAATGATCAGTACTGGTTGCCGAGGACAGAATAGATTGGACACGATTATTAATCGAGTCAATAGAGAACCGTAATTACTTTTAAGAATGTTATGACTTATATCTTTTAGATATTGTTGTAATGGTATTAAAGTGAAATTTACTGTACCGTCTTATTTTTCATTTATTATATTTTTCAAACCTTAAATCTTTTGGTATAGCTAGAAAGAATATTAAATAGATATCTACCATTTAACTAAAATAATTAAACTAATAATTGATGCGCCTTGCAGATGTGCTAGCAAAATAAAATGGTCCAGGTCACATAGATTTGTAATCTAAATACTTGCAGCCATCGTGTGCCATCCAATATATCAATACTGTCATCTTAATGTTTGTTTAAAAATGTATGATGTTAAACTGGCGAATAAATTAAAATGTTGTTCTATTCTCGTGCTGCTAAGTATTCACGTTTTTAATGCATATTTAAATAGCTTATTTTATATCAATATTGTATAGCATTATATATATATGCGTGTGTGTGTGTGTTTATTTATAACTATTGTTTGAACTTTGTTTATTATAATCTTTGATATTAATAAATTGTTTACCATATATTACTATTCTGTTACTTGGAATCAACCCGTCTGAATAAATAAATAATATCGATACAGACAGATCTCCCCCAACCTAAACCTAACCATACTTACATGACGACCGCAGTGTCAGAAGTTCTATAAGCTCGTTATATATAACCATACCAAAATGGTGCAAATATCATATTTTGGGAATTACAATTTAAAATACTGTATAAGTTATAGAACTGGGGATGATAATTTTATCACAAAACACACTCGATAATTCTTAACCCAATCTAAGGGTTAGAAAAAATCCTCATTATAATCCAAAGTTGGGTAAGGTTAAAGAATGTCGAGTGCATGGGTAATGATGCTTTGATATATTGTATTAAAGAACATAATATTATATAGTATAATAATAAATTTAAATAAATGATTTGTTGCTCGCACGATTATTTTCTTTTAGGAAATGTGTATAAAGTAACAAATGTATTTCTAACTTGGATAATTTTATTTTCCTATAAACATCAACATGTTTATTTTAGAACTAAACACGGTTTCAACAGCAAATATATATCAACAAAATTAATAATACAGCTACTACTTACCTACAGCTGTTTTTCATCTTCTTATATCTACCGTGATCACCATAATATTCCAGTTATTAGAATCAAATTTTAGTTTTTTCAGTCAATGATCCTCTGCTTTCTGTCGCAGAACATTAACTACTCGTTTTAAACCTCTATAGCCAAAGGGTCAGATCACATCATGCTCGTATGGCACTCATTCCACAGTCAGGATAAAGGGTTTATCGCGCGTATATGTAAATAGGCATAGTGCGATTAAAAAATCAACCAGTGGTGCACACGCAATAATATATGTGATGTTGGTTTTTCGAGATAAATATTTAAATGTGTTTAGCGTATGACGTGTATGACAGTATATGTTTTGCGTTAGTTACGCGTGATTTTATATTATTATGTAAAATGTTTTACGATTATAAAAACGATTTATATTAACTCATTCCGTCCACCCTACGTTATAATAAACATTCGACAGATTTGCGCGCAAACTGAATAATAAATAACGATATTATAATACAGTATTTTATATTATTTTAATATACGAGTTGTAAAAATTGTATTACTGATAAACATGTATAAAATATTATGAGGTGTATACTGTATATATTATATTATGACGTTGCTATGTGGCGTACGATCGTCGAATCGTAGTTTTTCAATGAACCGCCGCCGCCGCCGCCGATCGACGTCGTGAGCCCCGCGGGTCTTAAAATAATAATATCGTAATGATATACGTACGCGCGTTGTTGTATGAAGGGTAATATGCTGGACGGCGACGGAAGACATATCGGCGACGATTTACGAGCACGTTTATTCGGAAGAAAAACTAGTAATTAAAATCGAGATGACCGAAGCGGTGTACGAAATAGCCCGCAGTCCATATCACGGTCCATACACGGTACACACGTATCAAAATGATATTATTAGGTATATATATTATTTATAATCCGTATACTGTTCCGCGTGGTATTTTATTTCTTATTTTCGCTCATAATTTAATTCGTGATTCGATTCCGTCCGTGATTTATTGTCATTCCATATTTATTATTGTACATTATTTTTTTATTTCATTCATTCCACGCCGCCGCTCCGCGTCTCCGCCACCACCGCGCAGCAACGTGCACACTGCCGACGAACCACTCGCAAGTATATATTGTACTCGATGGTGTATACCTATATATATATATATATGAGTGATATTATACTCGTAACCGCGCTGCGCCCGTAGCGATCGTGCAGGATCAATAATCTCTGATAGTGTGGCAGGACGATAAGTGTAAAAAAAAAAGGATATAGTGAAAAATCTGTTTTACAGGAATCGACGTCCGACACTGTGCAACAAGACATGTATATTATTATGTCGTTATACGTATTATTATGTTTGATATCATATCAGTGCCAGACGTTCGGGATTAATTTAATATATTATATGACGACCTCGGAAATCGTACCGTTGTTTGTCTGAATATCAACGGTCATATCATTACACAAATATTTACTTAGTGTACTTACTATTGAAAAAATACTTCCAAATGTACAATATGGAATATGGATAAGCGTGTATATGATTATATTAGTCTGCTTGCTTTATCATATCAATGAGAATAATTATTTCATATTATGTACACATCTAAAAAAATATTAAGAGTTAGATTTATGTTTATTTTATTTTCTAATTAATTAATTTAATGTGTAACCGGCAGGATGACATAGGGTAAAAATTAGTGATGGCGGAACGATAGGTTATTTCAAAACTGTACTTGAAAAATTCAACGATAGGTTATTTCAAAACTGTACTTGCAAATTCAACAATAGGTCACAAATATTCTAATATAATACCTATATTACTATGTCTCTACCTAAACTATTTCGCTTGTTATCACAAATAATTACAGTGCAGATGTAGACGCAACTTTTATTGAATCGACACACGTTTTTCTTCCGCGGACGTAAATTTGTTTCATTTATTCTATCTAGTCGTGTTTCGTTCGATTTGCATACTTGCCGCGTTTCTGCAGTTGCAGAGTTTTAGTGATTAAAAAGAAAGAAAAAAATGTATACGTATTCATGTCTGACGCGTTTTAATAAATATATACCCTTAGACCGGAAAACTTTTCCAGGAAAATTCAATCTGTGAAGAGGGAAAGAGAGAATAAAACAAGATTAATTAAGTATTCGGCATTAACTACCCATCGTGGTGTCTGTAGTTTATATTATTATATTATACTGCGTAAACCGTTGCAAACGTATACGTTTGTCATTTCATCCTATCTGCAACCAAGACATGATACATATTATATATTACACATATTTTAATTGTCGATTTTCAAATAATTCTTCTGATCAAAATAAATAACTATAAATCTGTATAGTTTGTAGACTATGCATTTAAGGAGGAGACGTAATAATATTATATCGTAAAAGTCGGTGGTTTATGGTAATAAATGACTAGGAACTTTATATCATAATATAACGTTGTAATTCTAATATATATATATAGGAATCACAATGATATTTTTATATCAATCGCAATAAAATGTGTTCACTTGTCTACAGACGTTTAGAAGTCGCGAGTCTAGAACTCGAAACGACTATATAGGTTTTAAACGCTATTGCAATATATCAGTAATAACTGCAGGTATATATATTATTATAATATTATGTACTGCAGAATTGCAACTGCATGTGCATTGTAGTGCATATTTTTTCTAAAAATGTATAAAACATTGCAAGATGTGATCCACTCTGCTCATATAAATAATAATATACCACACAATACTTCAAAACACTAACGCATAATGATCGCACAGATATCGTAAAATCTGCACGATCTGCAATGCGTGTTAATCATTGATGTATTTATAAAAGCGTTACTAAACCTACAGACTCTCGTGATCATTTTGAACATCAACACATGGGTGCGGATAGCCACTCGATCTGTAACGTCTGTATCGTAAAATCTGTCGGGATAACTGGACGACTTTATTATAACACGCGCACGACGCAGTGTTGTAAAATGTATAAATGAATATAACGACGACGAATAAAACAAATTCTGTTTGATTCGCCTGTATAACCGTTTCGTTTATAATATTAAATCGCTTGTAAGTGGTGCCTAATAATGTTAATATTATCTTAGTCGCGGTTTCGTTTCGTAAAATTATTGATATAGTTATATTAATATGCTTATTAAATAACAAGACGTATAGGTACATAATATAACGATATTATACCGAATCGAATGTGCGATCGTATCTATCGGTAAAAATAACACGTACAGTCGACTGCAGATATTGCTGCAGTTCACTATAAACACGACTAAACATCAACGATTCCATCGTAAATAGCAGTTACCTATATATATATATGTAGTCATTGTGTTTTCTTTTACACGCTCGACCGTTCGCAATTATTATTTAAGATGGTATTTTATATATTTTCTGTCGGTCAGGTCGCATCGACCAGTCGATTTGTAACAGTCGTAACCGGAACGCTGTACCACATATAATATTAAATACACACAAATCACAATAATTATAATTATATTAAGACACTGACAGCCATCACAGTTATTTTTACTGGAATATTTGTCGGGGTCGGGTATGCTGCAGTTGAAGAATTGCAAACGCGAAAAATCGAATCGCGAATCGACTAAATAATTTACGTCTCGAGAATTTGTAAAACGTTATGATGGTCGGATTTAAAAATCATAATATTTGAATAAACTCGTTATTAAAAAAAAAAAAAAGGGCTGTGTATTTGTGGTGATTCGACCTGTAGAGAATATGTATAGTGTGATTACTCGTGAAATAGTTTCCATACACGTCTCGTTTTAATAAAATAATAATTATTATTATTGTATTGTTCAGCAAAATAGATTCCAACATATAAAACTTGCACCACAATATCAACAACCCTTGGCCACAATGATGATGATAATATATAGTAATACACTAATACGTATGTCGTATGTAGTGGCAGTTATAAAGTTGTAGATGGATAGAAAATTCGGTGGAAGGTCGGAAGGGTTGACTAGGTGTCCGCAATACGGGTTTGCGTGCCGTATAATAATAATATGTAATGATATTATGCGGGTGAAATATTATATTATCATCTCCATAATATTCACAACAACAACTGCCGCCGTAAACGCGTGTGTGTTACGACAACTCGAAATTCATGTGATTTCTTTTATTCCAGTACAACGTTCTTTTACAACAACAACAACCATCAACTTAATAATATGATAATGACATTCGTTTTTCATCGGTCGATTTTCGTATTTTTTTTTTGTTTTTTGTTTGCCTTTTTTTCACGACACGTCTGTTAAGTTTACGCAAACAATACACACACCTTACGGTGATAATATAATATTATTCTCCGGGTGCTAAAATAATAAATTAAAAGGATCAACGGGCTCGCAGTGGTGAATATAATATATACGAGCGTCTTGTAATAATAATGTGATACGAAGACGAGGGTATAACGCCTAAATATAATAGATACATGGGGGCTCGGGATTTGTTGAAAGATTAGTAAATTTCTATCGTGATTCTGTATAACGTACCTATATTAAAATATTATTATCTATATCCTCCGTTTTCTAATATCTCCGCAAAATTCGATTCATCCACTGGAAAATAACATAATAATATTATAACAGTTTTTTTTTGTTTTTTTTTTTACGATTCGCTTAACTACACAGTTTTATTTTTACTTTTTTAACTTCACGTCAATAATGAATTTTGTTTAACTTTCTTATTCATTTTTTTTTTTATCCCATTGAGATTTGTGTGTCGTGCCACAACAATTATATCGAGACGAGCATATATTATTCGGTCGGTCAATAAAAATATTATTTTCCATCTTTGATTAAAAACAAATATGACTGTCTGTCTGAATTAAAAAATGCTACACATATTGCATCAATTCACTATAAATGTGTTAATTTGACCTTTTAATTGCGAATTGACTTCAATTGTTTTATAATATTAAGAAAATCGTGACAAAGCTATTTTTTTTTCTTTATCAATATAATATTATGTCTATGGTTTTGGATCTCGTAAATTGTTTCGCCATTATTATAATTGTTTGAATACTACAAATTTATTTTATTGTTTATTCGAATTATTGTTTCAATTCTCAGAGAAAAACTTTACTGTAATAGTATATTTTATTAATTTGTTCAATATTATATGCCTACTCTTTATTGAGCTAAAAGCATAATTTATTATATGTGCTTTTATAGTGCTTTATGCGATTATAGCTTAATTAATTAATTAATTATTAATGTTTAAATTTACAAAAAAAAAAAAGTACTGACTAATTGTTAAAATGTGTTAGTCATAATATTTATACATAAATTAAGTGGAGTACTAACTACTAAATTTTGGGGTGATGAACATCTAGAAATTGGGTGACTTTAATTGATTAAAGGCATTTAAAAAAAACAAGGGCTTATTTCTCCCCCGTCCCTTTCACTGTAAATTACTGAAACTGCATACATACAACGAACATTGTCTATATATATTGGATTTACTAAATGCTTAATTAACATATTTTGTGGATGACGTTATAGTAGAGTATGCAGTCCTCATATTCTACAGTATAACATCAAATGGGATATATTTTTTAGCTGTTTATATCTAAAGAGTACAATAATTATTTTAACTTATGTGGTCCCGCGTCTCTGAAAATGTTTAGAATAAGTAACGACTGTAGCAATAAAAACTATTCAACGCATTAGTAAATATTATTTTAATCTAAAAATAGTCGACTTAACTATAAAAAATAAACATATATTTATTTCAGATAGTACAGCCCGTAACGTGTATAAGGGATTTTTATTAGCATTTTCGGTAGTCGTGTCTTTATTATATATAGGACACACAAACAAACGCTGCTATATAGTATAAATGTATTAAATAAATATACATATTATACATATTTATATTATATATATATATATATATATAAATAAATAAATATTTGTTTTATTCTTGAAAATAAAAAACGATCATATATTATCGTACTACGTTGGCGGTATTATTTACGATGCGCTTTTAAAATATTTAAACTGTTTAAAAAAACGTTTTTAAAATATTATTATTTCAATCAACAATTCCTTGTACAAAAAAACACATTATACGCTAAAATAAAAACAATTAATTAAAATATACATTATTAGCGAATTATTATAAATACATTATTGTTTGAAAACATTTACCTCGCTCAAGTCTAATAGTGTTTAAACCAATACACGTGACGGTAGGCAATGATACATATTTTATTTCTTATTTTTCTGTGTCAATCTCGCAGTGTCGTATCTGGACTAATTTTTAGAGTAAACCCAACATATTATAATACATATAAACGAAATAAATAAATCATACACTTGCATACTTCCCACACTCACATAATTTGGATCTATGTAAAGGTGAAATAATATATATTTTTGTGGCCAGACTGCTGAAGGCTGCGGACCTATAATCATCACGAGTAGGTTGAGAGTAAATTAGTCCATGCAAATAATATATCACGCGTATCGTTTGTGAAACAAATTATTTGTCAGGGTATTATATTATTATTCACAATGGTTGTGGAATTCGTTCATATACATAATAGTATAATACAAACAGTATCTTAATGGTTTTTTTAAATATTACCGAATAAAATTGATTTTGAAAAGCACAGTATAATCGTTACCCTTTCTGGTAATGTCAAAACATATGTGATTTCAACAGAGATTTTGTTTGCTGTATATATTTGATTAATTTTTATAATTTTAATACTACATATTTACTCAAACAAGTTAAATTCGCATACAACTAAAGTTTTGGTCGTTATAATATATATAAACAATCAACACTAAAATGTATTAAATACTACTATAATGGTAAAAGTATAGTCATTAAATATTTGAGTATGACTAGACTTATTTATGTTAACAGTAATTAAATATATCCCATAACAATAAATTATAGAATAAAAAATCATTTAACAACCCTCTTTCATCCCTCTAAAAATTACGCCTTTATAGGTGTTTTATTAAAACACTCTCCTGACAATTTACACGTTTGAAACAGTTTTATTTAATTCATGATAGGCACTTTATTATTACTTACAAAAACAATTATTCAATATGCACTGATTGACAGCTATTTGCAAATTATGATATTATAAGTACTAATTTATGAATTAATCTCCAAATGCTTTATAATATTTTTATAGTTAATCGAACTTATTTACACATTGAAGGGACAGCCAAATATTATTTATCAATGTTTATCTAAACGAGAATATCCATAGAAATATCTAAACATTTTAAACAAATATTTCAAATCAATTGAAATGATTCCTCGGCAAACATTAATTAAATTGTAGGCAGACAACAGTAATACTCAAATATTATGTTTAATTATTTAAACAAAGGATCCATGTGCAATAGATGTGCCTATATATTGTACAATATTAAACGATATATAATCAATGTCAGGTTTAAACGTCCTGTAAAAAGTTGAAACTATAATAATAATACCTATGTAGTATAGTGAAAGGAATTTGAACGGTTTACGGAATAACTAAACTAAAATTAAAAAAAATAGATAGGTTCTACATAATATTATATTACTTAGTATATTTTTATAATTTATTTGACAAACATTATACTATTATAAATTATAAAATATCTTATATGGTATTCAAGTATCTATTTAATATTTATTGTAAAATGCGTCTAGTTAAAATGCAAATAATATTATTAACGTCTAACCAAAAAACGCATATTTGTTTTGAAATTCGTTATGATTTAAAGGTGTTGAACTCGAAACAACTACCAACATGGCATTCAATAATACTACTGTAATATTAAATAACAACATCGTTTAAATATGCAATAACTTAAGGAAGAAAAAAAATGTAAAACCGAGACAGATTTATAACGGATGGAAAAAAACCGGAATTTCGATTTGCCTCCTGGTCATCTGCAGTACTAACGAACGATAGAAATCCTTCTACCGTGGTCATAATTATTTGTAACATAAAAATTGCACTTGTATTTGCTCTCAAAACCACGATACAAATCGACGTGTTTTGTGGATGCAATTTAACGGTAGTAGGTACTCGAGGAGAACATTTAATATTATGACTATCAATACCGCGCTCGCATGTTATACATAATATTATAATAAAAGTATTTATAGCTATACGCGTACTTTATAATATTATATGGTAGATATTTACTACAGAATATCGGCCAGTCGGTAATATATAATAATATTATAGTCTGCTAGTTGAAAATCAAAAAAGAAATTCGAGTATAGATTTGTATTCTTATGATGATTATATTATAATTACGTCATACCTACCTTCTTTCTGTAGATTATAAGGAATATAATTTAATTTCACTGGTATCTAATTCAGATATTGTATCTTAAATACTAGTAAAAAATTTTATTCATTTTTGATTTTTAACTTGACAAGTAAAAATAACCTTCTTAAAAAATATACGCAATTAATTTGATATAGGTATATTGTTTAGATAACTTAGCTTATAATCAAATAAGTAAAAATTAAAGATATGTTGAAATGTTTGGTTTTTACAGTTTTTCAGATAACTGAACTGACTAGAATTAATTATTTTCATTAATTTGCCCAATTTTGCCTGTGGCTATCGTTTCGTTTTACAAAGCACCCCATAAAAACTTTTGTATATGGTTTGAAAGACGAGAATTATCAGCTTTTAATTAGGGTTCATATAATGTTTGTATAAAGAATCATACATTATTGTTGTGCTTGGGTAACACTATTTGACTGTAGTCTGTAGCAGGCACGTTGTAAGAATAGGAGGAACGATCGCGTAGTTTACCAGACTCTATATATCTATATAATATAATATTTTATACGTCGTCACATCGGTTAAGAATATTGTTTATTTTCGTATAGGAACAGAATAAAAAAAAAACGCCGAGCTGACAAAAGGTTTGTTCCGATGCTCTTTTTTTCCACACCTGCCATGTCGTGCCTATATATTTTAGGTATATATATAATGTATATTACACGCGCATAGTCATACGACTTCGAAGATTTCATAAACACTAATTATTTTTGTTGGTAGCGTTTCCTATCCCCTTCTTCCTTGTCTTTTTTTTATATTTGTTATTATTTTTTTTTCTTTTGGTTGTAATTTGATTTTGCCTTCGTGATATAGTTCTTCTCTTTTTTCTGCTTCTCTCCCCTTCCCCAACTGCTCGATTTCTCGTACTCTCGTTCTTATATTATTATACTCGGTGACTAATTATTAGGAACGTCTTTCTGTGAACCGGTGAACGGACAGGTAGTTTTCATTTATGTATCGGCCGCTGCAGCGTAGAAGTGCTCTGGCTTAATAAAAACCGGTGTACTGGTCGTATTATAGGAAAAAAAGTAGAGGATAGAAGAGTAAAAAAAAAAATACTGAAAATAATTGGTAGGTGCTTACGGCAAACGGCGAACGCTGAGATCAAACTCGTTTTATAGAGCCTCCGAATCGGCGGCGCACGAATGAGATTTTTTTTAAACAAAGAAAATCCATTAAAAATTAAACTATATATATACATATATGCTTGCTTTTTCACCCGAAATTATAATTTAGATTAATTTTTTTTACTTACTTACTTACTTACTTAAAAACGTGTAAGCTAACAGAGTAGTATCTGGATACAATACAACATACGACCAGTATATACCTATAAGTAGGTACATATCAATATATATATACATGCAATCAAAATAAAATATCAATTTGATGAGAAAACTAGTTGGCGTATTATATATGTTTTGATTTTATAATCCGAAATTATTAAAACGTCGCGAACGTCTAATTAAAAGTATCTTAAAATCCATTGAGCATTAATAGGTCGAATAAAATTAGCTTTACATATTATAGTATTATACTGTACCTGTGGGGTATTATTTTATTACCTATTACACAACTTATCTGCAGTCCGATCTGAAGTCCCAAAACAACATTTGTATAGTATAACTATTAAGAAAGCAATATTTGATTCCTTGTTAACATATATAGGTATATATGGTATACAACCAACCGCAGTTAATGGTCATTAAAAACTCAGGGAGTAATGTTTATTTTTTAACGAATAAACTCACCACAAAGTGGTTTAATTTTTAAATACTTAAGCAACAATACTAACTATGTGAAAGGTTAGTTTTAATTACGTATATACGAATAATCCAAAAAAAAAATGTAAATTGTATTGATTAAATTAAAATGTTTTAAGAATTAGGAATGTCAACGGTAACACCGTTTAATGAAATAATAATAATATTAATCGTAATAATACCACTAGATAGAGTTCTTGTGAAATTATATTTTAAAAAAATAATTATCTTAGCCAAACTTTACAAACAATATAAGTATTATATAATAAAGTCATATTTTATTTTCATTATCGAATTCCGATTTTTATAAAAGAATTAGACGAAATTTGGTCATACTATTTAAAATAAATTTTTCGTTTCAGTAATTTTTTTTTTTTTTTTTATTATACAAATTGTATTATTATCTAACCGTAATCAAAACCAATCTCTGTAAATACAATAATGTCAACCGTTTGGGTTGTTTCCGATAAAACATCAGTAATTTGTTTCATGCAATAGATTTACTAATATAATATATTGTGTATATATTATATTTTGAAGGTTATGATTTATAATATAATATTATATACCTAATATATTATTTTTAACCCTTCATTAAAAATTATAATTAATGTTTGAAAATAAATAAATCGCAAATTGATAGAGTGTATAATTTAATTATTTATTGTGCACGCAAATTACATGTGGTTCTGCAAATGATAAACGTAACCGTTTTAATTGTTTTTATCTGAACTGCAGAAACGTGTAAAAATGTGTTGTAATCGTATATATAGCTATGCGGCACACACGTTGTTATAATAGTATGATCTCTGGTACTAACGATTTAGGGTTTGAAAAGTTTATGGACACAAGCTGCACCATACGCGTGAAACATATACGATTATTGTAACACATATACATTTATATATATCTGAAAGTAGTTTTGTGTGGTTGGAAAAAACGTACTCGATCTAAACCGGACTACTTGGACCGAAATATCACCCGGCTGCAAGTAAAATATCGTAAATGGAAGAAAGGCATAATATATATATAAGTGTGTATAACGAAAAATAACCAATTCATTTCAATAAACGCGAAGACCTATGTGCAGGCCCATTTTTTTAGTTTAGCATTAGTGTTTGGAATAAAATCCAAAAACCCATTAGGCGTACAACACGCGCGCAGGATAAATAATTCGTCGGTCGCGCTATATACTGCAACTAAAAATGTAATGCGCGCCACTATACAAAAATGACTAAAATAATTTAATAATAGTTGAGATGAAAAATTGCACTGTATAATCATTACGTGTAATACGTTTCTGTAGTATAGACGTATAGTTCGCGGCTCGGAATAAATAAACTGCATTTTTCTCATAGCTTTGAACATTACAGTGCAATAGTAAAAACGAAAGTACGTTAAATACTCAAACTTTTGATGACGAAATACTCGATTTGAAAAATCGATTCGAGGGAGTTTTTGGTTATTAACAATTCCGACAAATGTTTTGTATATATTACAATACTATAAAAAACAATAACGTTTGTAAAATGTACACTTATAGTTTTTATTTTATTTAGCAAGTTTACTAGGTATACATTTTTTTAATAAATTAATTTTTAGTTATTTAATTTTGAATGAGATACTTTGCATTTTTTCACGTCGTTTATATTATTATCCTTTGTGATCTCGGAAATTTGTATACTCTTTAAATTCGTAAGGGCGAAGTGTGTTGTTCGTATATAATATTAAGTTTATGTTTTGATAACTATTTCGACTTTGATACAATTTTACAGTACAGACGTTTATACAATATTGTTTTTTTTATTTCTGACATTATTCTATAGTAATAGTTGGTATGCATATTTATGAAATGCTTATTGTACACTTAGAGAAAAGCAAAAGAATTCTGTTTGGTTTTAAAATTATGTGTACTCATTGATCTTTTACGAGTTTCTTCGGTTAAAATTTTATTGGAATTTAAAGAAAAGAGTGTAAACAATGAATTTTAAACTTCTAGATTGCCAATTTGACATATTTTAAATTTTATCGTAGGTACCATACATTTATATATTAGTTTGAAAAAAAATGATAAAAATATAATAAAAATAAGAGAAGAGAATATGTGGTTGTTTTGTGGAACGTAAGAACATGTCTAAGCTTTAGCAAAATCTTTCGGTTTTCTTTAGTGAGCGAAGAACTACAAATCATTGTTAGTTTGATCTTCGATGACTTCTAAAACTCAGTCGTTCTGTAGCTTATAAAGTTAAAACTATATATATGTACTATGTTTTTCGAAAATCTCGTATTATTATCTATATATTACATATAATAATACACTACAGATCGACATTTATAATAAATTCTATCAAATGATTTAAAAAAACAAAAACATTATTAAATAGACGAAAAAAATAACTCAAGTTACTGGTAGAGAGTATTGTAGGTAATATTAAAAACTCGAAAGTATTCGATTTGACGTCTAATATGTATATACTATATATACATAATTATTATAAAAAATGAGAGGTTTTAACGACGAAGAGAGCAATGAATTAATATAATAAGAACCGCGATGACGAAAATCACAAACCACATTATAATTTAATCACATACATAAAAATACAGGCGTATATAAATATTAAATTTCATACTTTTTTGGAAAATTTGAGGTCCAGAATAATGTAACCACGATGGCGTAAAGGTGAGTACGATATAGCTGGTGTGGAACGAAAAATTATACTACGGAAAACCTTGGAAGGTCATGATGACGGTGTCGGAAAACAAAAGAAAACCCATATATATATATACCTATGCATTGTAGCCGGCTATTTATTATTTATCACAGACACGAAGACAGTATATACCTATATAATATATATATGTATATATATATTTATATTATAGTTACTTCGTCGTCGTGGGTCTCGTTTTTTATAATTCGATCGTCTCGCTGATGAGTTCTCGTCTTGGTGCCCTCAACGGGGTGATGTGGAGGGGTAGAGTTATGGTTTCGTCGTGATATTTTCAAGTCGCTGTAGCGCTCGGTGTCCCCCGGACGACGTCCAAAATCGACCGAGCCTAATGCCTATTACGGTGTTTGCTACCGTACCACTGTATTATGTATAAATATATAATATTATACACGCTGCAGCGTAGTGACAGTGTCGTTATTTGTGAGAAAATCGAAAACGACGAGAAAACTATACAAAATCACATTAATTCGACGGATTCGAAACCGATTAGTCGTTATTATTTATAATAATAATATCCGCTAACTCGCGTTATAATCTATATGTAATTTGATTTTGTTCACAGTTTAGGAATTAAATGCAATTATGTGTTTATATCGTGCGTGCAATGACCATTATATAGTATTGATGTATACGAATAGTACTCTGCAGTAATCAGTATAGAGATTAACAAGTCTGTGTTCATATAAATCCGTCCAATATCATAGGTTTATAGTTTTTAAAAGTGGGAATTAAAAAAATTGCGGAATAAAATCAATCGAATTTCCAAAACATGATCTTTTGGCAGATCTACTACGTCTGCTAATATAATATAATATATAGTGTTTACTATTATTTAAGTAGTATATTGTAGGCAGGCATTGAATACTACTCGCGATGACATTACATTAATTATTTTGTACTTTGGACATCCACCGTTCATATCATAATATTATCATATTGTTTTTAATACAACTACAAAACTACAGCAACAAAATAAAATAATTATAATAATGGAATTTTACTTAACGGTGAGACATATTTTATACTTATTTGTAGTATTTAAGTTTTCTAAAGTCCCTTTGTAGTACACAATATAGTTTTTGAAAAAAAGTATTAGCTTCTACTGTAATATGATATGTTACAGGTTGACTGAGTAATATAAACATTTCTGATTCTCTAATTACTACTGTTTTGCATTCAATTAAATATTTTCATATTTGTTATTTTTATATCATTTATTATTGTTTACATATTTTATCTACCTGTATCTATTATATGTATGTATATATTTTTTTTCTTCATTGGCACTGCAAATAATAACGCAAATAAAATGCTTCACTGCACCCTCTCCCGCATGTACCTACCCACCGCGTTGTCCACATTACGTGTATCTACCTTAAAGGTTTATGCTAAAATCAACAAGAAGCTTTCAGCAACGTCGCTTGACTTTTTCGTTCAATGTTTATGTACATAAAAATCAACAAAGCTATAACTTTTATTAAATCGCTTTATTTAACATAATATATAACAGGCGAATTCATAATTTATGTTTTTCTTTCTTTTTATATATTTTTTAATTTTTTTTTATGTTTTAATTTCTTAAACTAAACCGCCTTCGTATATTACTTTATGAAAAAAAAGAATTAAACATAAATAGTACATAATATTATTATACTTATCTAAATTGCCTGCATATTAAAAACGAATTAAATGATCAACCGGCCATAATACAATGTATATACGCCATACTCAAATACTCGACATAATATCTTCTTTTATCACAATTCAATACTCGTTGCACTCATAAGTATAATATTGTACTAACATACATCGAATACGGTGACTGCTATCTGTACATAAATTACTATCGTGAGGTAGTCAATAAAATTAGATACATTTTAATGTAATATAATTATTGTGTCCCCCGCAATACGATATCGCAGTTGAATCTGTGCGTTTTATTTTTCTCATATATATTGTATATTCTTCGTTATAAGTCCGTGTTTCGACATGATCGTAAAAAAAAATTTGATCCGGCAGGTACGATAGTCGCCTATTCCATACGTTTTATCCGTTTGTTTTATATATATATAGTATGGTACTCGAAAATAATTAAATGCCACTGCAGCAATAACGGCCGCATTAATAAGAGAATATTATCACATGTTCTATATATATATATATATATACGTTAACCATAAGAATAATAAAATAATAGATGAAAGAGAGCCGTTTTCGACATAAAACCGTTCGCATACGGTTTATAGTTTACTATATTTAATCGGTAGTTGCATGATGCCTAATTGGCTCGTAAAAATTATGACTGTATAACACGATAATAATTATATTAGGTATATGTACGTTATACTGTACAATATTCTATCTCGCAGTCGCGTGGTCCAATTATTATTCGATAGTAATTGTAGTTTTTATTTAAAAAACGCGTCCAATTCCCGACGTTTGTGGATGCGGGCCTGGGTGGTGTAAATATATAATATACGAAATACGAATAAATTAACGAGAATCGGTCGAACCCACGATATATTTTGATAAAAACGCAGTTCTCCCGATCAAACAAAACAATATAAGACCGCCCGCAGCTGTTGACCGTTTGACTAAAATATATAATAATATGTAATATTATTCTTATGCTAATGATATTATTATCAGTGTACCACTTAACTGAATACGAACCACAATGTTTGGATTTGTTTTTGATGAATCGGTCATTCGAAGAAGCATTTTGTTCTATTATAGGTACATAGCCTATAGGTATGTAAGTAATATAGGTAATAGGTTTAAGGTATTTCGGATACGTATTATACAAATTTCTTTGTAAGCGGCGCCCCCAAATCAAATATATTAATAACGCCCTCTCTCGCTCACTCGGTATCTCTCTGGTTCGCATTTACGTCATTGTGCATAATGTAATAATAATAATAATATATTGTTGTAGGTTGTAGGTATCGCGATATTATCAATTAATCCAATTACGTCGATGTCGGTATCGATAATATAATACAATAATGCAGGTTTCATTGTGATATTATGTGTTTTACTTATTATTATGTAGATACACACGGTCGCCCGGGATTATTAAGGCCATTTAGTAGTGGGTATTTTGAATGGGAGAGGGTTAGGACACGTGATATAATACAATTTATAACACACGCGGTTGTTTATCATTTTTCATTTTGTGTACGGCCCTTTAACACGAGCGTTCGACGTGTTTTAACACTTTGTGTTCAAATCGTTCATTATAAAAAAAAAAAATAAAATAATGTGATAATAAATAAATATATAAATGAAACGAGGCCACTGTAATATTATTGTTGTTTTAATGACGATCCAATTATCACGTGTCTGTAAATCGCACGAGATATATCATCAGACCGTAATATTTATTGAGTGTGAGTATTATAATGAGCTCAGCATACGACCGAACAACGTGTGTCATAATAATAATTTATCGTGGCCAGCGGTTTTTAAAAGTTATCGTTTATAATAATTTGTTTTCAATAAGTGTTATTCGTGTCGTGTGTGTTGAGTAGCACCCCACAGATCAAATATTATAAATACTACCTTTCTTCTAAATTATTAAACGTGATATGTTATTTCTGTTTAAAACATAGTTACTTACTCGTATTTAAATTACTCGTTATTTGATAATATTTTATGAAATACTGCACAATACATGCTATGGTGGTTTTATTTTTTATGCACGAATTTTGAGGAAACTTTTTTATTTAAGCTTTTAAATTGAGATTTCGTGTTTTGTTTGAAAGTGATTCTCACTTAAAACCCAATAGCTATAGTATTCTGTGTTGTCACGTCTTCTGTATTTCTAATGATTATCTATTATAGTAATATATGAAATCGACAAACGTTTTATAATATACCTGCCTACTGGTGTGGGAACAAAATAAAATATTTAGACATATTAATGTGTATGTATTTCAAGTTTATGGATATAGCCCCTCTTTTCGGTCAATGAACAAAAAAATGTTAAAAATAAAATGTATCTAACACGGAAATACTATGGTTATAATATTATAATAAATACATTACAGTAGGTATTATTCATACCTACATGCAATTATTGTAAGCAGAAGAATTCAAGACGCGGTTTATATTAATATATTATATTATTATGTCGTTCTATCATTGATAAAACTTTTCTCGGTTTTTTAAAAAATTAATATTTTTTGGATCGCTGCTATATGATGTGATATCGTAAGACTGTGTTGAAGCAGACAATCTTTTATATAAGAATTTATGACTTTACATCGAATTCGTTCCGTATAATTGTAACGATTAATCAAAACAAAATGTTATACCTACTTCTAGCCAGAATTCACCTGTGTGATACCTATCGGCTACCATAATATTATTACCGTGTGACTGTAGATCCAAGGACACACATCCTGCGCGTGTGTGAGAGTCAAATATATTATAATAAACACTGTTCCTGACACATAGCACAACGTAACATAAAGTAATAATAATACTATTATTGGATTATTATTATAATATATTTATAAACGATTTTATCTTAAACAGATCATTAAGTGACTGTTCGTTGTCATTCGATTTACATTCTTAAAATATACACACACACACACATTGCGCGTATGTAATATTATAACCCATCATTGCAGGCAGTCCGTTTGTGTTCGTATTTCGTTTTATATGCGTATTGGTAACATAATATTTTGTTTTAATATATACGATTATACGGGATATTTTTTACCTACTGCGGTCAACCTTAGTGACCAGCTTTTTTAATTTTAATAAGTATATCTTTCTATCTACTAATCAGAATTACTATAAAGCGAGAAAAGGGAACGTCTCTGCGCATTGGGTGACGACGATAGTCTAAAAAGATTGAAAAATACCATTTTCCGAATGGAAAAGAAATCCGTATTCGTGTTTCCCGGAGGGTTTGACAAAATGGTATATAACGAACGATATATATATACATATCGTTTCATCATAGAAAGGCATGTATTATGTATAATGTATAAACATATAATACTTTGTGTTCATAATAATATTACATCTTTATATGTATATATAATGATTTTATATATATATATATATATATTGTGTTTACCGGTTACTTTGACGGACACGATAATTTTTCAATCTGTATACCGTACTGACCATCATAGCATTTATTTACCTATACATGTCTGTGTATCATAATAATAATAATATGTACCTATACGGCTATACGATATCGCGTATTCACCGGTGACAAGCAACTTAATATTGTACATATACAGGGTGTTATATAAAAAATTCTATATTATTCGCATAGCAAGATGAAAACGTGTTGTATTTTCTATTTTTTTTTTACCGATTAGAAGACGATTTTATAACGGTTAACTATTAAGTTTATTATTTTTTTTCTTACAGTGTAGCTATTCGTTGGGTTATATTGTTTTTTCATAAGTTTGAGTCAAAGTGTGTCTAAATACATATATAGAGAGAAAAGTTTTTCTTGTATTTTGCCTATTATATTATAATACTCGCAGCTATATAGTACTTATTTATTTATCATTCATATTATTTCTTCCTTCTGAAACACGACGTATATACAATAATGTAAATAACCACACGTCAGTGTCCTGTCAGGTTCGGTTATTTTATTATTTTATAATGCACGTGTATACTACCAATAATATGGTGTGTTGGCACTCAGTATACTAGCTGGTGGTAAATCGATTTGTTATTGTACAGCCGATAGTCTCCCGCGGGTTTTGTACGAAAATGATACACGCGGTGCACGTCGCGGTTTTTGATTTTACTACTTTGTCACGTTTGTACTATGCATTTATTATATATAGGTACGTCGCAGTGCGTCGTATAAATATAATGTATAATATACAGGTGAGATTCAACAAGAATGTTCTACCCCACTCTCCTAGTTTTTTTGTTTGATAATGAATTTATTCAAATTTTAGAGATCCTCGCGTCTCGGTACAACGTTATCGTTGTTTTTGGGGTTTTACGTCGTTTCGATAAGATTTATTGTCCTCTCAGGTTCGGCACAACGATTTTCCGGATCGGACATTTCGACCTCCGCCCGAAAACCGTTACCAATGATATACTGTATACGAAAAAGCGTTTTATGCACGTGTATCGTCAAAGAAATATAAACCCAGTATCGCCTATTTATAATAATGGAATTTGCACATATTTTATATATATAACTGCTACGGGGTCGGCGTGAAGGATAAATCGTGACATTCTGTTGATGCATTTTGTAAGCGCGTGCTGCTGTGAGGTGTACCCTGTTAGTGGTCATAAGTGAAGGTCTCGCCTATACAGATCCCGGAAGCTAATATATTCTCTAAGTGTATTATAATATTTAGTATACACTATACGCATATAGTTTTTCGATTGGGACTGTATCCGCATACCTATATTTATCAACGTAATATTGTTATGACACGGTCAAAATCGCAAATCGTCAAAACGATGTGTTAGATATATTGTGTTCGATACCTTATAAGACGACTTCGGAGGAACTGATCGTAAACAATGACAGCACTAGAGCGATATTTGTAATTATATTTTTGGACAAATTCATAATGCTTTTGCAGTTTCATCCGTTTTTTCATTTTACTCTATTAATACTTCGGTGAAAAGAAATTATTTAAAAATTGAAAAATATGTAAATTTATATGTATGTATTTTATGTAGTTTATTATCATACTCTTGCTTGGATATATAGATTTTTTGGAGGGGTTTTTACAACATGTTTTTGTTTATTTTTTGCCGCTAGCTGAAATAAATACACTCAATAAAAATTAAATTATATAATTATGGCGGCAACGCATTTCTTGCATACGTATATTATATAGAATATAATATAACTGTAGAAAAAATTGTATTATAGACGTCTCGTCGTCGAGTAAGGAAATCGCGAGTTAGAACGACGGCGATGAAAACGAGATCACAATATTCGCAAGTAATAATACAACCAAAAAACCTTGCAAGTACCGTGAAAACAGTGAATGAATACGCGGCGGTTTTCACTTTTAATATAACAGTGATCATAATAATATTATTACCATATATTCTCTAACATCATCCGTATACTTTGCCTGGATAATATAATATTATTGTTTTATATACAGTTGCGTACTTCAACATTATATTACAGGCTTTTCTTTCATTTTCACTCTTTCAATCTAAAACCGATTACCTGTACATATAAATACGATTCTGCAATATAAAATAATATTATTACAATACATATATATTGTATTATAACTAAAAGTCATATACATCCCTCAGCGCTCAGAGTTTATAATATTATATTATATTATATTAGATATTATATTATATGTATACACGCACGCATATGTACAGGGTGGTTATTTAATCTAAAGGAATTTACTCAAATTTTTTTAAAAAAACTTACAGGAAATATTTTTATACATATCAATATATTTAGATAGAATTTCTAAGACGTAATTAACTGTATAGTTAAAAGTATTTCAAATTAAAGTGTTAAAGTGTAAAATTGAGTGATACAGCTGTACGTCGTTAACTATTAATCCTCTAATTTGATCATTTATTTTTTGAGTAAACGATTGCGTTTCTCTTTAAAAAAATCACGTTGCAGGTTTAGATAACCTAATCGTGTTCTGAATAATGTTGTTGGAATTTCGGATATACTTCTTCAGCAATTTCTATTGATGATGTAGCTAAAATTCTCCGATTCATCAATTTAAAATCATTACCTAAATTTTAACATAAAAATAAAAGTATAGTGCATAAATAACTTAATTTTATTAATAAATTAGATAATTATAATATTAATTACCAGCTGGATCGATTACAGTTCCACCAGCTTCTCTCACAATAATGCACCCAGCTGCCACATCCCAAGCATGGATACCCATTTCCATGTAGAGATCAATACCACCTCTAGCAACTTGAGCTAAATTCCAAGCTGCAGAACCACCAGAACGAATACTAAAAAAATTGGAATTGTCAATACTTATTCAATAATTAAAAGTTGGTGTGAAAATATTAAAAATCTACCCGTGGGCATTTGTTGCTAAATAATTGATATTATGGTTAACAATACTCCTGACTTCTTCAGATCTAGCTGAACCAAATTCTACAGCAACCAAAGCATCATTAAGTCCTAAAAAAAATAATAATAACAATAAGGTACCTAATATTGTGTTTTCAAAAAAACTTAAGTGCTTTTCAAAATATTTACGTTTTACGCCACTGACTTTAATTGGTTCATCATTTAAAAATGAACCTTCATCTTTGATTGCTCTAAAAAGCATATCCAATATAGGATTATATATAACTCCCAGCTTAATATCACAGCCGATAACCAAACCAATAGATATGCAAACGTTTGGATAACTATGGACAAAATTGGTGGTGCCATCCACAGGATCAATAACCCAAGTTGGAGCACATGTAAGTTCTTCTTTAATACCGGCTGCAAATGATTCCTCTCCAATGAATCTTAAATTATATGATATTATTATTTATCATTTAACGATAAATGATTTACAATAAAATAATGATTATAAATGTAACATAATATATACTTATGATGTGGATATTTTTGTTTGATTCCCTCAATAAGTAATTTTTCTACTTCTTGATCTGTTTCAGTGACAAAATCAATGGAACTGGCTTTAGTTTCTATTGTTTTTTTTTTATTAATTCGAGATTTTATAATCTATAAATAAATGCATAATAAATTAATATTTAAGTCAAATATATTCAAACAACTATAGAAATTACAATATCACAACTATGAGGGTCGGTCTAGAGTAAAAATTAGTAAGAAATCGAACTGCCAAATTACATAAATTGATTATATTCAATTATTTCTAAATTAACATTTTTTTAATCACCTTGCCGGCATGTCGAGAGAGTCTCGTTATCAG
Organism: Aphis gossypii; assembly: GCF_020184175.1. NCBI lineage: Eukaryota > Metazoa > Arthropoda > Insecta > Hemiptera > Aphididae > Aphis > Aphis gossypii. The sequence continues at coordinate 61,098,424 of NC_065533.1, forward strand.
TTCGAGACATTCGTGGAGATTGACCTCTTCGTAAGACATATTGGTTATAAAGTTGAACAGTGTTTCAAAAGAGGTCGTTTTAATAGCAACCAAGTGGCTCAGTGGAAAACTGAAAACTGTCGTCTCTACTTAGTTTATAACGTCAAAAACTCGAAAATTAAAATTAACAATTTGTAATAATTTCTGACAGCGAATAATTATGATAATTTCGTGCAACAGATAACAATTAAAAATTGTTTATTCGTATCAATAGTTACTGCTAGAGAACCTAAATAATAATAATAATAATAATAATAATAATAATATAATATTATATATTATACTAGAAAGAATGTATTTAGCGAAAATGGTACCTAGTTGAATGTCTATCTATCAGTCATCATATGATGTAAATCGAGTTGATGTAAACTGGAGTTTAAACTGCGCCGGTGTAGTCGGAATAGCTACTGCTGAAAGTTAACAGATTATAATTATTATTATCATGGGTAGTCAACGTTTTTCGCTCTTTAACCCGCAGTTATATAATATAAGCAATATAGTACTTATAAGATTTAATCGACCGAGCCCATTGATGTACGTACCACGCATAGATTGTGACGGTATAACGCGTGTACAGGTTTCAGATCTAATCACTACCCATGTTCAATATATAATAGGTACTCACGAATATTGTAATATTATAATGTTACATCATAATTATCAAAATAATTACCTATTGATTACATTTCACCGATTTGTCTCTAAAAATGAATACAGCTTAAAAATAGTAGGTACACCGTACACCGCACACATCACACGTATTAATACACTTTATATACGGCACACTATATAATTAATCGTTTATTAATTAAAAATATTGTATTATTCATATGATAATATATATATTATATTGTATACAATATATAAGTTATTTTAACCTCGCCTAGACACCATCGAGTCGTTTAAAAAATGAACTCGGTCCTAACATATATTGTGTTATAAAATATTATTTTTTTCTCGTTAAATTCGTTTTGAAACTATAGACTTGACCGAACTTAAATCGTTATCAAAATCGTTGTAGTTAATGCCACGCTATTGTACACGCTAAAAATCGAAACGACAACACATATCATGTATGTACAGGTATAATAATTTAATATTCGTCGTAATGTTTGCAAGGCATATATATTGTTATCGCGCTTATAACGATACATATTATATCGAAGGTGTGCATTAATACATGCGATGACAATTGATAATTTAATATCCGAAGTGTAGATATTATCACCATTGATTATAATATGACCGGCCATCGGACTTTTGTAGATAATCGTTTTACGCGCGCGACGATCCGGTCAGTTTGTGCAGTTCAACCGGAACGATTAATTAATTATTGAAAACCGAGCCAGCCGTCCCACTGTATAAATCGTGTACTACTGTTTTATAATATTATAATAATATTAAAATACTCATAATACATTATAATAAAGCACTCACGACTGGTTACGCGGAACTCGGGGGACAGTGTGGTTCATCAAGCGTATGTTATACCCATTTTTTTTTTTTTTATTAAATAATGAATTTCCAATTAAGAAACAATAGTACAATCTTCAGAAGTTACTCTCAGTGACCATAATATTTTCGATTGTTAAGATTTTTCACAACGTTTAAAAGAAGTTCGTCGGTGAAGATATAAACTACTATTTTTCCGATGATAACCGATCATTTTTAGGGTAAACTGTTGAGCTGGCAATTTGAATTTTTTTTGAAAATGTTGATGACACTATAACTGAGACAATATGTTTACAAATACTGAAATACAATTTTACAAATATGTTGAATTTTGTTATTATATAATGTAATTAGTATAATTTTAAAATCATTTTAATTTAGTGGCTAACAAGTTTTGATCAAAACATCTCACCCCAAGAGACAAATATTAGGATTAAGATGGTATAGGTATTAGGTATAAGTAAGATGGCGAGTCATCGATATTTTTTACTGGTTCATTATATTTATATATTATTTTATAATATGCAAGTAGATTTGAAAATTCCAATGAAAACCTCAGTAAAATATGATCTATAATAAAATAGTTTATAAAAATGTATAATTTTACTATTCACAAGTTTATGATAAATACATTGAAAGTTATTTCGCGCTATTTTATTTTATCAAAATGGTTTCACATGATCTAAGAATAGAATTATTTTTTTAATTTTTCGGTCAAAAAATTGTTCAACTCGGGTGCATAATTGTATGACGAACGCTCTACGATGAATAGATTACGTCAACTGATACGTGCTATTAGATATGATATTATAGCTTAAAACGTAAAATTAAATTTAATAAACACATCTTATCCATGTATAATATGTATAATATTATACTATATCGCAACGGCATCAGTGAATTTAATAATATATGATTTATAGAACATGAATCGTTTATACTTATTACATTAAAATATAGATTATTAGGTATACATTAAATACGACAAATCGTATTTATGTTATATAATATTATGTTATTTCGTAGAAGAAGTTATCTTGACAAGTCACGAAACATCAGAAAACCGATTTTTTATTTAGCGTGGATTACAGCTGTCCAGCACTGTTCTCATACGAGTATTATATTATACCTATGTATATAAACTACGCGTAATGTATACTTAGATGAATAAAAATTCGAATTTAACACAGTACGCATGATTTATTTTTTTCGAAGGAATTCGGTAGTTTGTAATATACGTATACTTGTATATTACTATTACTATTAAGAGCGTATACTGTATAGATGATAATATAACGATGTTTAAATTAGATATAATATAATATTATATAATATGCAATAAAGCGACCGGACTGGTTGTCTACTTATTATGTCTGCCGTATTAGTGTAACGATGTGAGCGGGGCGGCGCGATATTTTTCTACACGCACGTTTTTGCCAGATTTGCGCGAATGACAAGCTCGCGAGAACGCCATTACAATATATACATATTATATATAACTACAACTAATTATTTGTAATTTAGATATAAGTACAATGATTTTTAGGTAGGTAGATGCATATTATTTAACGATCAGACTGAGTTAAAGTAGAAAAAAATCCCTCTAAAAGAGACTGTTTAAATATAATCGGTTAAACATTTTAGTATACATACGGTTATAATAATTATTATAGTTAATTAAATTTTATAACATATTATTATGTACCTATTTTATCTGAAAGTATTATTCATTGAATATAATTAGAAAAACGATTATATATTTGTCTCGATTTCATGTGACGATTTTTTTTCTTAGATAAACATCGATTGTCTTTCGAATTTTGTCCCGCCCGACTCCGAAGTCTTGACAAAGTTTATATTTTATTGAACGTGATTGGATAAGTTGTAGATATTTCGATGGGAGCACAAATTAATTTTAAAATATATTTTCGAATGTCACGCGTAACATAATGTTACACATACGATTTGAAACCAACCCGTGTCGTTCAGTCGCAAATCACCCTACTCCTCGTCGTAAAACCACAAAATAATGACTTCCGGACAAGAAATGTAGTAGTTATAATGAGCGCAGTCTAAATAATAAGGCGCTAGCCTACTGCTAACATTATACCGAAAAGAAACACACGAAGGTTTATTCGTGTCAACCTCGCAGCACATCTTAAAAGTTTTATTTTATTTCAATTTATACTATAAAGTTATACATTTAGAACTTGGTGCTCAATGTAATTAAAAATTATTTGTTCAAAGCTATAGGATGATGCTTATTTTGTTCCAAATCAGTTGCTTGTATTTTATTGACTGTTGATTTAATTTTGAAATTATAAGAATCCATTTTACTCTGTTATTTTTAATATTATAATCAGTTAATAAAATATGTTATTAATATATTTGTGTGTAATAAGATTTACTTAAGTTATAACAAATAACCGACAAAGTGCGATTGTATGCAATAATGCAATTGACGATTTTAATCAATCATCTGTAGATACGTTTAATGTACAACTTTTTATATATGATGCCAATTACTTGTTTCAATAAACTATTACCAGTCGTTTAAATGTTTAACTTAAAATTAAAAAATACAGAATATTGTAAATAGTGTAATAGGTATATATTCGAGTATATCATTATAATGTACCTAAAGGTAGTTTTGGTTACCTTTTCCGAGAAAACAAAATTGAATTTGTGTGTACAAGTAATACGATTAAATATTATTATTATTCCGTATACTTAATCTAAATAAAAATTAATAACGTCGTTGTAGAAGCCGTTGGTTATTATTATTATTATTATTATAAGTAGGCAATAGCCATAAATAGCTGTGCGTATAATGTATAACGGTGGAAATATTATAAAATGCAGTTACTATATAATATAGCTATATAGTTTTTCATCGATCCACAGAGGATTACATTCGCGTGCACGAAATATTTGTTTTTCATATTATATCCGTCACAGAAAATTCAATATAATATATTATTGTCTAATGTGAAAAATAATAATGGTTGTGTACACGTCGTCAAAATGTGTATAAAAAAGTTCGATGATATTGCATTATCTTTACGATAACATAATATTGTTTGTAACTAATATGTAGGTAATGTCGATTTCGTGTGAGCTCGTTATTAATTTTACTTCTGTTTTAGTGCTAGTGGTGAGGACTAGGTAAAAGGGGCGAAAATAAAAATACCAACTCTATGTACGGTCTTTTGTGCATTGTCGCGGAAAATCGCTTATTTAATACTAGTTATATTTAATAATCACACGACTAGAAAAATTTACCAAGGAATCGGGACTTGGGGCTCCTGATACTTAAGTTTATAACTCTGTAGGAACTTAAGAAGATTCAAGAGAAATGAACTGGTGAGTATGTCAAAATATACATAGTTCATCGTTTGAGGGGGCTAGTTAAGAGTTTTGGGCTATCTGGACCATTGTGATAATTTACAAAAACTGCCTACGTTTACGGTTCCACTTCAAAATGTTGCTAGTTGATAAAAATAATTGTACATTTTATTAAAATATTTAATGTAAAAATCAGTGAAATTAGTTTAACGGATTACTCTATATATATATGCCTAGATTAATTTAACACGGGTAACACGACTAACATTCTTAGTTAATTTTCAAGTCTATAAGAGAAAAAAAAATATGAATAATAAAAAATTAGATTTTTCGTGTTACGAACATGTAATATAATACCTTCAACTAAATAAAAACGTTTTTTAATGTTATTTTTCATCGAAAAAACTCAAAATCCGACAACAAAAATTAGTGTACAACCGGTTAATAACGAATAATCGCCTTTATAAAATACACATACTCGTTGCACTGTAGCAGTCATCTGCAGCCCCGGGCCCGGAGAACGGTTGATAATTATTATCTTTACGATTTTCACTATATGTTATAACGTCATTATCAAAACTTCCGACGTATCAATATAAAATATTTAATTCGCCACCGTGTGTGTTGTAGGTATTATGCTACTTGCCTATATAATAATAATAATCGTACCAATACGTGTATTATATTATTATTATGTATATTATCGACGTGTTTTACAATCGTTCGCCCCTCTCACAAAATAATAACAACCATAATGCTTGTGCGTATGACGCACTATTGGGTTTGTTAAACGTCGTCATATAACGATGATGATGATGATGATCGCTTATATTGCCGCGCTCGCGCCCCATACAATGTATAATATTATAGTGTACGCACATTATCACGTAATACTCGTTGGCGCCCATCGAAATAGAAAACAAAACGACGTACTATTACACATAGTAGCCTGCAGTATGCACTTCATATATATATCATAATAATATATTATGTCGGCTGTAGATTGCACTCGTTCGTCTCTAGCTATATATTATTATATTGATACACAGAGCTAGTCCATAACTTTTAAAACGACCTGATTTATAGCTATATTATATAAATATAGGTATACGGTAAGTACTGTTTTAATCTCGGGCGACACTTCCGTATTTCACCGGTTTTGCAGTAGTATAATATGTAATATATAAAAGGATTTTAGCCGAACTTAAAAACTACCACCAAACATTGTTTGTAATAATATTATAATATGTTCGAGGAGCACAGTTAAGTGTCCTGTCAATTTTATCTTTTCACTTATCAAATGAAAAACCCTATAAGATCGTGTTAAATTATTGTATAATCCTCGTGATATGTACTCGTCAAGTTACTATCGTAATAGGTAATGGCTACCGCCTAAACGACGGACTCGGTGCGCACACTTTAAAGACGAACATACGGATTATCATTTTTTTTTTTTTACTAAATACTAAATACCCGTGTAGTGGCGCGTACATGCAATAATAAGTGCGCGTACTATATACAACTCACTGTCTGTCGGTCGATAATAAATACTTTAATTTAATTTTTTTTCTTTTTCATATGCGGCTTACTAATAGGTATCTTATCCGTCGTGTGTATATTATGTAGCCGCGTGAAGGGACAGCAATCGTCGACTGCCGGAGCGCGCGTTAAACGCGGCAGCGGGCGGCTCTGCGGCGCCAAGTACGGCAATAATTGACCCCTGCGGTGGCCGGATAACGCGCGGTGGGGGGCTCGCGCGCACAATTGAAATATTTATGGCGCGTTTCAAAGAAAAAAAAAACCCGTATACACATTTATGTTTTTTACATTACTATTTAAACTCTGTATTAATAATGCGTACGACGTGCTCGCTGTGTATAAAATACATACACACACGCGCGCGCCTACACTAAAATGGTCGTTTGTGTTACTTCTGAAATTCAAATTACGCGATTCACAAAATTGGTATGACTTACGGACAACGTGTGTATACTGCATCGCTCGGGCAATTTGAATAATAATGAAAAAAAAAATACATATATGTACTCGTCAATTCAGTGTACTTTTGGTATGCGTACTACATTAAGTTAAGTAACTCAAAAACAACGCGTGTACTACGAAAATTATCAACATTTTGAATTGCAGCTGTGTCATTAAAGAGAAAAAAGAGTGAACGTACCTAACATGCATTACGTGGTAAATCGATTAATCAAATAATTTTGGAAAAATAAAAATTAACTAATTAATTACTAAAATTTGAATATTTGTAAAGAATTATGATAACCATGATAATAAACATATAAATAATATTAATGAATGATCGATGAACTTATTATACACAAGTACACAACTTTGCAAAACATATAAATGCAAGTGTAAGAAGGCAAACGTAGTTTGTAATTTTAAGTACCACTCTAGTAAATCATAATATACATATAAATAGGTAAAAATTCTAAATTATATTAATAAATTAAAGAATAATAACTAGGTATTTTAAAAAAAACATTACGTTTCCGATATCGAAAGTATAGTAACATATTAGATTCCGTGTTAGTGTAGTATTATATACTTATTGTAATTTGTAACCATACTATCGTTTCGGAAATTCTCGAGACCGTAACCCCGAGTATATATAACTGGTATATACCATGAGTTATGAATTTGTTTCGCACGCAATAATAATAAATATTATATATAATAATATGTATCTGTGTTAACGTCGAATCGGTAAAAACATACTCATAATTTTCGTTGTTTGCATAATTTTGCATACATTATAATAATATATCAGTGTTTACGAAATTTAATGATAATAAGTTATATTTTGTCGGGTTACATACTGGTCAAAGTTTTGGTGCTCGAATTTTTTTATTTTTTTTATCAAGTCGGTACGTTCTTCGGTTTATATTATATTCCACGGTTCGAGCCAAGCCGTAAAGTGATATAATATTATTTGCTACACACACCATTATAATTTAATATTACCACTTGTACACGGCATTAATTATATCCTTTATGAATTCTGATACCTGCAGTGTGTAAAGTCGACATCGCGTATTATTTCCTATAGTACCGGTGAAAACGATTTGAGCAAATTCTTAAAATTTAATATAATACACAACGATATTTTAGTGCGGCACGAAGAACGTTTGATAAAAATAATAAAATATATACTTTAACCGAACATTTTTTTGTATTTTTTTTTAGTTTTGTCCACCGTTTTCGAGACTTGTATGTTTGCGCGCTCACCGCAGAATATGCTACGGCGATAAATTATAAGGGCTGTTGTTGTTTATCTCTGTCTGGCATCGCGGTGTAACGAAATCGAGATCGCATAAATAGATCCGTCGCAAACGGTCGGAAAGTGATTTCCAAGATAGCTATCAAAAAACGCCTGTTGTTGTATTTATTTTTTTATATAGGTACCTACTACGCGTATAAACAAATCGCGCGGAGAACAATAACATAATAATTATATTCTTTTTTTCGCAGCATTTTTTTTTTTCATTACGCGTGTATCTATCTGTATGTATAATATTAAATCGCACGCGGCGTGTAAACAAATTGTTTTTAGATACCTATAGCTATATGTGTAATGTGTATGTATATATATATATATATGTAAACGACGTTCAGTAGCTATATATTTCAACCTGCAGGATAACTGTAGATGCGTGTAGATTTTTACTGAATAATATATATTTATATATTATATATGTATAGTGTAAATGTTTAAAGTAAAAACACTATGCGCGGCGGAATGCCGTCGAAATACATCAGTTTCGTTGGGCTTTATAATATATACGTAACAAGGTAAACGTAAATATAATATGTACGAGCAGGTGTTTTGGGTTTAAAATCACTTTCCGCCGCGGACTTGTTTTCACCATACATACACGTTCGAAACGCTCATCGTGTGCAAGTATTATGTATAGGTATGCCATAATAATAATGACAAACTTGTACGTATATATTTCAGTGTTTTGATGTTTTTATATTATAATATATTATACCGATTCGCAACTTTCCCTTATTAAATCGTATACGAACGTTAAACTCGACCGATTGATGTTATTATAATCCACTGTACACTTATATAGATATAGTTTAAACGCTTGTAAAAATCTATTGGTAATCTTTACATAACGCAGTGGAACCTCTATGTGTAACGAAGTTCTATTTAACGAAACTTTTTATTTACGCGAGTAGTTCAACAGGATATCAGACAGTTTTTTTACAATACATATAGGACGTAGAATAAATACATTTTTTTTGAGGCGCATGAACAACGCTACAACGCTGTTACTTTTGTATTTCTATGTATTATTATATATTTTACTATTCGCATCGATTCCGTGCAGTGAAAATCAGTTTTTTTTTTTTAAGTAAATACATATACCGTTATTATACGTATAGGAATAACTGATCTTAGATTATATATTCAAATGCCAATTGGATTTCTGTGTGATGGTAACTCGCACCCCTTATATAGAGTAGACTAATTTGAGTTTTGACTCGTTATACAAATCCACCGGGCCAGCAATGGCGAATACCGAGAACAGAACGAAAAATAATCACAAAAATACTATACGCATATAATATTCTCTTACCGTCGGTATAGTTCCATATATGTATATTTATATATAAACGTATATGATGTATCACGCATATTCGAAACGATAGATCTTTGAGACGAAGGCCCTTTTCGTTTCAAACGCGTGAAATTTGCCTCAGTAATAATAATATCATCTCAGACATCGCTCGAAATCCTCGAGGAATTCTCTGCGTTATAATGTTATCGCGTCCACGTATTATGCTATGAATGTATACATTATATACATCGCGCCTGTATATTATATATATTAATATATAGATTTCACGAAAAAAACCTCTAATTAAAAAGCAATATGAATTTGACAGCTCCAATGCGACCGGGAACCTAAGTCCGACCTAAGTTTTACTAATATCAAAGCGTGGAAATATTTGATAGTTTTATTTATAAAAACTTACAAATACATACGGTTTCATTTTAACATAGACAGTAATGGCGCTGATAAAGTACTTAAAATATTTGAAACACCTAAAACTATTTGCGTTTTAACCATATTATGCTGATGTAGGCGGGTATTATGGATACAATAAATGCGTAATGAGTAAAATTAGTATACTTATAAAATTTCAGTGTAGATACCTAAATATTAATATATTATTATATAATATACTTACTGATCGATATTATTAACAATGTTTTTAGAACACCATACTTACTGTAGTTTAGTACTGTTATATTATTATTATTTCATAGTATACTGAAAACATTCTAATTAGTTACTATATATTGGCTATAATTGTTGAATTTGGGAATGGGCGGTGAGTCTTAAATAGTTAGAAAATTTTAATTTGACAACTTAACTCATCGCCTCTGCAGGCCTCATTACGTATACGGCTTGTTTAGGGTTAATTAGACTGTGTGATTTTCGAAAAATCTTTTCCCTTCTCTAAAAACTGTATTACTACATCATCACGGTACACCAGCAGCCGCGCGTTCATTATCGTGTGTCCCGTAAAGCCGCTACCGCGGTACACATACGCCGCGCGTACGCGAGTCAAGTAGTCGAAAAGTATATATTATTATAATTTATAATAACATTATAATAATGATCATCTGTAATATATAAACTATAAGGTGCATTACAGTGTTATACGTTTAATATATTATTATAATTTGTGTTTTACCGTATACAGTCTACACATTATACCGCGTGGTTAACGTGGTAAGTCGTAATATTGCGCAGTTACACCCGTCACGATTGTACAGCCTCTCTCATCATCGTTGTGCAGGTCGAGCTCGCTGCAGCTTACAAATTATAACAATATATATAATATACATACATTCCAGTATATTATTGTAGAATAATTACCGTAAGGTGATTTTCCAAAACGCGCAGAAAATATATACTAACGACGGACGATATATATTATTGTAACGAATTGCTGCTGCGTACTTAGCAGCGACAATAATTGATGCGACGTTCGTCACGTCGTCGCGTGGCAGCAGTATATAATATATATTAACAGTGCTGTACAGTGTCACGTACATAATATAATATATTATGACAGATATATTATAATATATAGTAATAGGAGCAGGGCAAATAAGGTCTGTTTCCCGGTGATAAACGTATATTTATGTGTACGGGGTGATCACTAACCGGACATATTATCTAAATAGGAAAATCGTGGTCTTAATATATTTTCGATCGTTCAAAATCGTGTGATTTTTTCCATTTCCCTGTATGGTATTGCGTATTACTGTAGTGTTCATGTATATATTTTATAATATGTAACTATTTATTCATAAAAAATTTCGTCCGTATGGTGCACGACGATAAAACCCAATTCTGCTCCCTGTACAGCACCGGGGTGTATCATAATTATTGTCACGTCATGATGTGCGTTAAAAATCTTCTACACCTGAAATTTTTCCAAGCATAGAGTTTTAACGTACCTGTACAGCTGCTGGCGTACATCGGTGTTTTAAAACGACTACCCGACCGTTTTTTCGAATATAGGTACATACAAATATATTATCGCTGTTCGTTTAACGAACTTCCGAACACAAAAATCGATCATTATAATTTACCTAATGAGTTTCTATAATTTAATCGTTCTCATTTCTTATTCATCAAATCGATCATCTACCTTATACTCATAACTCGTGTATACTAGTACGTACCTATGTCATGAGACTATAATATAAATACATTTATATAACAATGATATTTTGTTCATATATAACGTCTCCGATTTATTTTTTCTCGTTTTTGTTTTAGGATTTCTCCATTTCTCGTTTTGTCATATAAACAGCGCGTGTTACTACGTCAAGGGGTTTCAACCTTTTTTCGGTCACCGACCCCTTAGGGATATAATATATAAATACAATAGTTACAGATTCCACATCCTCTGCTTGATCTGATAAACCCATTTTCATTTATTTTAAATAAAACTTATTCGATTTCAGGTAAAAAATAATAGAATTATAATATAAACAACTCATAGATTATTATCGCAGTATGGATATTTTATTTTCAAAAATTAAATTATGATATATATTTTTTAATAACTAAGAGCGTTTTAATCAAATTTCAAACTCCTGCAACAATACGTGAACGTGTATAAATATAACTGTGCTTATAATCGTGTTCATACCTTGTGAAATGTTCAGAAATTTTTAGAAAAGTTAGAAACTTTATGGATGTTTATCATTGTCCCAGCTGCCGCATTTTTAAACAACAAACGCTATTACAGTCTCGTTAGCGAACGACCCAAATTAAGGGTTATATAATCGGGGGTACGACACTCACTAGGTACCTCTTTATATTAAATAGCTATAGGCTGATCTGGAACCTCTTAAATACATATAGAGAACTGGAAACTGGCTATTAGTCATAACAAGAAATTTAATAACTCATTTTAGATAAGGAATAACATAATATATTAATATAAGATGATATAGAAAAGAGATGTCACCTAAAGTACCGTTTCTTTGTCAAGCAAAAAATAATAATAATAATGGTAAATAATTACTAGTTTCGGGACTAAATCTTCAAAGATTTTTTAATAACATCCCGGCCAAGACTAAAACATTTTGTATCAGCATAAGTGTCGCTTCCGTTGTATATTTTATGATACAACTAGGAGAGACGAGATTTACAATTATAGTCGAAATACTGTTGATGTTGCATTCAAAACGCATGAATATAACTGCAGCTTATTATAATATACAGTATATTACTACGTAATGTATTATAGTTTGCTGACTAAGTAACGACGTTAGAGAATCCCCGGACGTTGCTGAACAGTAGCGTATTATATTTGTGTGTTCACGCAGGAATTGAATTATTCAAGAAAAAAAAACAATGTCGTAATATTGGGTCACATGATTCGTTCAATCGAGCCATCGGCGGAAGAGAGGAATAGACAAAAAAAAACATATTTAAATCGCTATGTTATGTAATACACTAATACCGTTTTATTTTTTATATTACTCGTCAAATGAGATTATCCGACAGCAGTGGCTGTATAGGTATGTACATATTATTTGCCTACGTTCATTTCAAGTTTCCTTTGGGATAAAAAAAAATTAAAGAAGAAGATAATTAAAAAATTAATAATAACAGTATTAACATAGGTTCACGTATTATGTATACGATGTGCGTACATATTTAATTTATAGAGAGGTATATAATTACGACTAAACCATTTAGTTTTATACGATTCGGTGGACAGCTAACGGTGCGAAGCGCCGATAATATAGCCAGTACTTCGGCGTCACATAATGCATCTATGTACTCCATACACTATTGCCGATATACAGCGTATCCTATTTCTATATAATTTATAATTCAGCGTAACACCAGAATATCAAGGACATATTGTAAAAACGGTACTGTGGTAAATTAAAAAAATATTAGTAATTTTATTAAGTCAAAAAAAAAGAATTTCAAACATTGAATATTTATAAGACTTCCTTCAGCTGCATAGCAAACATCAATTTAATTGACGAATTGTTCATCCCACGTGTTTTTGTGCACATTGACGGCTCATCCCCACTGATGGCATGGAACTGCAGATGTCTTTTTTCTAGTTCTTCCAAATCTCGAGAGTGAAACTCTACTTAAAGTACCTACGCATAGTTAACTGATATTTTATAATCAATTTTCCAATGCGATATCACTCAATAAATAATAATATATTATTCATATGCGATTTATACATCGATGGAAAAATTAAGAGGCATCGCGTTTCGTGGATTTTTCAGTTGAATACAATTTTTGTTACTTTTATTGCGCAATGAACATTTCAAAAGACCTTGCCCTGATATATATTTTTATTTACTAATTATATATATATATATATATATTATATAGGTACGACTAACGGTAGGCGATAATGGGATAGCTCTAAGAACAAATAAGCATGCCCTGGTTTTAAAATAATATAAATATATAAAGTCATAAGGGTCTGGCAGAGAGGACGTCAAGTGGTGTTGGTGAGGACACCCGGCACCCGCTCTAGAAAATTATCTGTAGTTTTCACTCAGTAAGAAATATGAATAATACAATTTTTTTTTTACTACATAAAATTATAAAGGATATTTTATAAAGTGCGACATTTTTTAAATACGTGGGCTTAATTTGTTCAATGGTTGTTAACACTGTTTTTATTATTTATTGACATCTATTATCAATTCGATTTGAAGTTAATTCGTTTTTATTGAACTTAATTGCCATAGTACGATTCAGTAATCATCAGTGTGAGTTATTGAATTTTAAAAAATTTCACACTTTATGAAATACCCTATACATAAAATATGTAAGTACCCTGTTATTTTTATACCATTAATAATAAAATTGCTCGTTACCCACCTCTAATTTGCTTATCAGTGTATTTAATTATTATTTTTTTCAATATTTAGGTCGTTTGGTATATTACGAGTACATCGATTATTCATAAGTACCCTATAGATATGATTAATAAGCAGAATTTATTAATATTATCACTATCATAAATAAAATTAACTTATATTTTGGTATAGATAATATCGCGTATAATGTGCAAAGTTCACTAAGTTGTAAACTTTAATGCATTTTTTTCCTGGGGGGGGGCAATTTTTTAATTGTTATTGGCCTTTAGAATTTCTATTGATTTTTAAAAACAATATGGGTTTCTAATAATAAACATTGTTTTCGAAGTAAATTATTATTTTTACTCTTTCATAAATCAGGATCTAAATATTAATTTTTTGTTAAAGAAAAAAATGGTATTGCGCACTTTCGATAAACCACTCGGTTTATAATACTTATATTATACGTATTATACGATTTATAAAGAATAATAATATACGATTTATACCTTTGTTTTGAGATTTGTGGATATTATGGGCCAAAAGCGGTCATCAGTTATATTTTATTTATACTATATAAACTTATAAACACCCGACTTGCGGTCGAGAGTTTGAAGTTGGTCCGACAAAACGGCTGCGTTTTTACACATACATATATGTGAGTAGGTAATCGGTATGTAGGTACAGATCCGTTTAAGTACCACTCGGCAAACGTTTGGCGGCAATCCGCGTGATTGATGGTGGTTTAAATATAATAATATATTATGAGCCTAATATGTATCCACTGTTGCAGATGTAGAAACACACACACACACACGTGTGTGTGTGTGTATGTTATTATATATTATACCACGATCATAACAATCGACCGAGTTTTAATCTCTGCGTATAACGTATATATAATATCGTATAGTACGGAAATAATACGATGTGTGGAAAGGTAGCTTAACGATAAACGGAGGATAATAATAATAATAATAATAATATTTTGTTTACCGAAAACTGGAGCTACCTATATAGCGTTCCTGGCTTCGTACACTATATATTACTTACAATAATATCATCGTTTATATTATACTCGATAGGATCTAACATCTTATATTATCAGCACCACGCGCGGGGGTATATTATAGCGTAGGGAAAGCATTAGGCACGCCGAGTGAGTGGAAATTAAATAGTTTAAAAACATATACGCATACCACATATTATTATACGTACCGGATAGTCGCGATGTATATGATGTATCGCGCGTATAATTATAAGTCGTTTTGTGTGCGCTTTCCCGTTTTGGTGCGTTTAAATAATAATAATGCGTCGTCGTGGTATAAAATAATAATACCTAATATAACGTGCGTAGCACAGCAGTGCCGGAATATATAATATAGCTCAACCCACGAACAATTTCGTATTTCGTTTAAAACGCTTTAGATAAACACCTAATATAAAATATTCTTAGTCCTCGAATTGATCCAACCCTCAGAAAAATAAAACATTTTCTTTTGCACCCGAGTGTTGGCTGCAGGTTCGCGGTAAAATAAAATGACCCCGTAACTTTAAAAGACAGACCCGTTTTTATCACAACAACAAACAATATTAATTCAATAAACATTTTTGACGATCGTGGAAATACGATTTGACGATTTTAATCTATCGACAATAACTTACCATCTAATATTGCTAAATACGTACGAAGTCGTATGCAAGTAATAATACTACTACAATATATCTACTATATATAGTTACATCCAAATAGTATTTAATACACGCGCGTAGGTATATACGTATTGAATAATAATTATAACGCGATAAGAACAGTAATAATATTAACAGCAATACAACATAATAAAACCAACCCTCGCGAAACGGTCGGTACTCTCAAGTTTTGTATATTATTTATAATATAATATAATATGCATAATTTACAACACGAAGACGGAATAGAGGTGTACCGGTAAAACATTGTAAAACGCGCGATTTCGGACGTGACGCACAATGCTATATACACAATAATATATTATACTCGCGTATATAGTAGTGTATTCGCCGCGGGAAATCGTCTCGGGACTCCCTAACACCACCACTATGGATAATATTATAATCCCTTCGTGCCTCGGACGACCTCCCTTCCGCGTGGTCGTACTCGGTCATCGTCGGACGGACTCGTGCAACACACACAATTTTAGCATAAGTAACATGTGTGTGTGTGTGTGCAAAAGTACGTATATTTATCGTGTAATTTACCCGCTGGCCATATCGTTATATACATCCCTGACCTGCGCGCGATCCCGCTCGGTGACCAGTCCAATGTACACATGACCTACATACATATTATATATACGCAAATCGTATACAATTCGTATATACATACACATGCTTAAACACACATACGCGTACAATGACCGAGACACATAATAATATACAACAAGACTTAGCCGACTTGGCTTTAACGTGTATGTAAAAGCCGCTGGTAAAATAGCAGACTGTGTTCTGTATACAATCAAAGAGGTCTGTGTTTACATCGGTTTGTTTATTAAAATTTGAAATGTGCGGATACGACTGTAATGATCAAAATAATTAATAAATACGCCGGATTTTATATATCACTGTTATTATAGGTCCTTATATAAACGATGAAATAATCGTAAACATGAAACCGCTTTAATAAGAAAAGCCAACCATTTTCCGAGTTAGTATCAATAAACATTACTTTTCGGACACAGGAAGTCGCGGATGTTTGCGAATCGAGTAAATTTCGGTGGGAATGGATAGGCTACCACGATGACGAGGAATGGAAATGATGAGAAGGGGTAATACACGCCCATCGTATACATATATAATATTATAATTCATAATATTATGCGCTCGATATCCGTGACGTTTTTCCGCTGGTTTAAGTGTTTAATTAATCGTAAGCATGTAATTCGTGTATTTATATTTTACATGGTATTATTATACTATATAGTCAAGAGTTGTTCGATATGAATTAAACCGTTTTCATTGAATGTATAATAATATAATAGTTTGGTACGATTTCGTGTCTCGTTTAAAAAACTAAACCTTCTGTCCCGATAATGTTTGTTATACATCACTGTTATAGTATAATATAATATGGTGTTTTAGTATGCGTATGCAATATTATACGTGCAATTTGTACACGTCAAATAATTGTATTACGGGATTTTTACCATTTGTGTATGCTTTTATCGAGAAGTTTGTGTAGATAAAACAGTGTTGTTACTACTCATAAATATACATAATAGTTTCACCATAATCAATCAATTTTTATGATTTTTTATGCGTTGTAAAATTTTATTTAAATTAAAATTCAGAAGTTTCTAGATAAATTACCAATGACTTATAATATTATTCAATTATTATAATTTATCAAAATTTCCATTAAGTACCTATCATGCAATGTGTAATTATCAGTTTATATAGATTTTTGTCCACTCCTTTAATCAAAATTATTCCTTGATGCGTGACTTTATGTATACGCGTAATACAACTGTACAACTTTCGTTAATCGCATAAGATAAAATTACTGTAACAGGATGAGTATTCTGTTAAACTCTGCAGTACTAGATATTTAGAAGGATTTCATTGAATATTTTAACATTATTAAATCGCAAGGATTAATAGCATGTGTATTTTATTAGAACATGAACTATCATTTCCTATGCACTCTTTTTCGATATAGGAAGAAGAAAACTCCGGAAGTTATACTTAAATGCTTGTTTAAACGAAAGTCGATTCGGAAGGACTAATTAAACGTATATTGATGCTTCGGGTTAGATGTTAAGGATAACCTATACACAAGATCTCAGGACAGTCGATATAATATGTACAACGTTAACTATATGTTCTTGTGTAAGGTATGTGTGTTTAAATATATATTTTATGAAGCAAGAAGTGAAAACGAAAAAGCGACGTACATCCGTCTGTCGATGGGTCGTGTGTTAAATTTAGACCCGCTAACCAGACTCGCGTGCAACGCATTACCAAAATCTAAAAACGTATACTTTCGGGTACTTGACGTATTGGAATAAACGTCCCGAGATGAAAATTTCAACACCCACCTATATACTGTCCATATATTTTCTATTGGGGTGCAACCGGAGTCATATACGCCTGTGTGTATATAAACACATCACTGCTGCAGCAGACGCTGCACGTCAACGTCACTAACCACAGCCCTTATAATACATTTATATTATACAGAATGGTTTAAATTTTTGTCGTTATTCAGTTGTATGGGACTTTTTAAGGACGTATAGTTATAACATCAAATAATTTGCTTTTTACATATTTCAAATAAACTTTAGGTACTGTTAAAAAATATACGAAAACGTAATACATTTTATCGCTTAATTAAATCCGAATAAGTGTATACTGTATCTTATATCGCGTCAGTTCTCAGTACAAAACATACTATGACATAATTTATAGATGGTACTCGTGTAGATCGTTGTGTACATATATAATATAGATTATGTTTCATAGCGAATCCGATTACAACAATCGTGTAATTATATTATGTACACCACATAAGTATATATATTATTATCGTAATGAATCGAATTCGCGTAGTATAATCCTATAATGAAATAACAGTAGAAGAACTATTTTCGGTCAACATTTATTTAGTATATACTATCGGAGGTGGTAAGATATAGCACGTTTGTGCTGTTATTTACGCTTGTGTATAATACGTTATTATAATATACGACGGTATTAGTATATTACTCTTTATTTTACATTGCGATCACCGCTTATTATAATAAATCACGGGTGCAATCCAGTGATGGTGTGTAATGTAATCGCACGTTAAGTCCTCTGGCAGCACAGCACGTCATCTAGGTATACAGACCTACCGTGTAAATTACAAGCGCATATATAATATAATATGTACAGTTAGTCGTGAGCAAATTATACATCTAGTTATATGTATACGTGATATTACTATGGTATATTGTGAGCATATTATAATTACAGAGTTTAGTAGTTACCGGTTAATTAATTTTTTTTTATATAATTTAATTATGAACCCGTAATTCATATTACGATATTGTATTCGATTAATTTTATAAATCGGAAACCAATAGCCGGAAATATTCGTTTGAGCACAACGATATTGTCATTATAAAATACACCCGCGATTCTTACTTATTAGTTATTATGTGTGTGTGTGTGTGACGTGTGTATATTATATATTATTTATATTTGTTTGTGTATAATATCACGTATTATTTAACAGAGGTAACAACTTAAAACAAAAGTAAAATTTGTGCGTGCGTGTTTAAAGTTCATGTCAAGGAATATAAAAAACTGTTATTTATTTCGTGTACACACCGTTATTCAACAATAAAAAAATAATGTTTATAATCAAAGTTCGGTATAACATAGGTACATATGAACTCGTCTTCAAATACAGTAGCTTTTTCAAAAATTTACTCAGATCTGGCTATCGTGCTATAAACTGCTGCTGCAGCAATTGGCTGTAAATTACTATAATTGTTTAACGTATTATAATCGTTTTATATTTTATTTTGGTCCATCCCTGCGATTTCCATCACTATAAAAATTATTTTTAACATATATATATATAGGTATATACATATGACTATTTTAATTCATCGGTATACACTGTTTACTAAATTTTAATTTTGTTTCTGTTTTGCGGTATAGATCACGTGGACTGACGGTTCCGGAAATGTGTTCGAAGACGGTGTTGAAACGTTCATTGAGGCCATGGCGGCTGAGAGCAAACGGTTTACCACCAAATCCATTCTGAAAATCATACCGAAAATGGAACACCACAACACGTCGATATGGTGTCAGGCGCACAACTCGGCTGTTGACAAAAAGTTACAAACAAAAATCCATTTGTACGTCAAATTCGCCCCGAAGGTGAGTACTCGGCTAAACCACACAAATATAATTTATTTTAAAATATAGGTAGGGCAATTTGTAATTCACCAAACTATACTATATCATCACCGATACATACATATGTCCACTAATGTATTATAATTATTGAAATAATATTATGAAACAAATAGTTTATTTCAGTTATTTTCTATTACTTAAGGAGTTGTTTTTGATTATATTTAGGACGTAGTATGATTTCTATAGCGCATTTTGTACACTTTTACTAGTTTTACTCATCAAATAAATTTGATCCTTTTTTTGTCGAAACCGAAATACTCGATCAAGTATATAGTTTTCAAGTTATTCTTCTTTATGGCGCCGCATAATAATAGGATTTAAGCCTTCTAGAAATAATTTGAATATATTATATAAATTAGTATATTATATATGGTTTGAACCATAATGGGATTATACATACGAGTATTATACGACTAATAAGTGAATCAGTAATATTTATTTAAATACTAATATAACCCGAACAGTTCTAACAAAATATGAAATCTATTTTATATTTTATGTACATAATAATCGTAGATTTGGAACCCAGAATATCTACAATATTATATATTCAAACATTCGTATGTATTGGTGCTCTTATAATACATAAAGTAGGATTATAACTTATGAACTACTCCCTAAATTTTCAATTTCGATGAAATCAAATTTTCATAAAATTCTATATAATAACCATAAAGAACATTTTGGTAGGTCACAAGAAATTATTTTCAAAAATACACGATTATAATATGTAATACATATTTTTAGGGGAGTAATGGGGGGAGGGGTTACACGTTCGGAGAATCTATCTTTATACAATCAGTATATTATTTAATACTGGCAGTTATGATGATATTTCTCAAGTGTGTAAGAAATTAAAAAATACATCAGATTTTCCTTAAAAAAATATATGTAAATATTATATCCATTTCAAACATGATGGTTTAACATAAAACAATATTGTCAAAAAACTACGGAAAACCATCAAGAAGTCGCGACGTGTACATGGTTAAGACAAACGTAAATCACTACAATACCTAATATAATTTTGTATAATTATTCTATAGCGTTATACTTATTGTGTTGTATCCGGCTAGTAGGTAAAATGGACACTTTTTATTTTTACAGTCATTCTCTAAATTATACGATACTATTATACATATATTGCCATAAGATTTTTACGAAACATATTCTAAGACGACTACAAATTTTGGAATACCACTCGTTTAGCTTGATAACATATTTATATATATCAATATGATCTATTCACTATATTGTACGAGCAAACGCGTTCTATTATTATAAGCTCACGAGGTTCGCGAAAAACGTTGTTTTCTCAAATAATAGCCGTTGGTGGCGTCGGGACTCGGGACCGTCTCTTGCATATGCGCGCATTTATTTATAATATGTAATATGTATATAATATATAATAGAAGGGCTGCAGAGCAATACGGATAAAGCGTACATAAAACATCTATAATACGAGTAGGTTTATTATATCATATTACGAAATATAATTCATAAATAGAGGTGCGTGCGTATATCAGATACGTGTATAGTGTATACCGTTCAGGGGTGTTAAAGCAGCGCAGCTCTAAATAATTTTCCCCGAAACAGCGCCAACTAATAAACTTTATTATTTTTCTACGCACTCACACACCCCACACGTCCTCATCACCTACCCTAACTATGGAAAGTATCGCCTTCAACACTACTAGCACGGGCAATATACTATAGCAGTACTTACGTTTTTATCATAATATACTATACCGACTATCTATAAATAACTATGCACTTCTATAGCTCTATATAAATATATAAATATATAATAATATATTTATTACAAAAATATTGTAACATAATTTACAAGATGATTCTTTTACTTCGAAAACCAAACAATATCTCGGGAAATACAATATACGTCATATTATAAGGCATTTTTTTTTTTTTTTTAATTATTTATTTTCATTTAAAAAGTTTGACAGCATTATACTGTTTTTTATCATTTCTTTTTCTTCGAATTAAAAAATATCTTTGTTTTTATTTTCTAAGATACTGTCTGATTCACGATAAAATAATCGCTGTATACATTACGTTACACTGCACGCACAATAAATACGGTTCTCAGCTTGCTATAATATCATTCAGTAATTTAATTAAACAATATACGATGATTAAACATTCATTTTTTTAAAATTAGGCCATTGTAGAAATGTAATTTTTAAAAATTTAAGACACATACAAATGCAATTTTAGTATCATATATACTATCGTATTGAGCTAATTATTAATTACTTATCAGCAAAACAACCGTGAAGTTTATAGTGTATATTTATTGTTATTATACATTGTTCGGTCAGTTTTTTATTTATTTCTATTATCATTTTGAGTTAAGATCGAATATAATGGTGGATCACTGATACTAACCTTAATTTGCTCACTGGTCGTAAGTCTCCCTCTTGTCTAAACTCAATTATTTTTCTATTACTACCAAAAAAAACTATTTAACGTTTATATCAATATATTTTGTAGAAATGTATAATCAGTTACAAATTATAAAATTATAATTATTTCAATATTATTATATTTTTTATTTATATATTTTATTTATATTTTTTTAATCTACCAACATATTAAATATTTCAATATTTGTAAAAATACATACAAGAAATAATAGAAAATATATTATTTTTTTAACAATAAATGCTTTCATCGTGATTAAAAGCATTAGCCTTGTATATAAACGCGTGTGTGATATTTTCATGCCATCGTTTTTTACTCTCGTGAAATACAATCGTAATTTTATCAAATAATATTCCATCAGTTAACTTTCGTCGTTCGAAAATAAAGTATAAAACGACCGAGCTGTAAACCTATGTATTAATATAATAATATATGTATACGTAAGTATAACCTATGATTTTTAACTAATACAAGCAGTTATTATAGCAAATGTCAAATACAAAACTATAGGTAATTGTACATACGTAATTGTTAGTTATATTATACTGTTACGTTTCAAAAGACCTGATAAAAATCGTCGTTTTTGAAATTAATTAAAAATATATTTTTTTGCAACGCTGCTACTACTACGGAGGCAAAACAAATGCAGATTGTCGTGAATATACCTATGCGTATTGTGTGGTGGTAACGGTTTTTATCAGAGATTTAATTAATTTACGATTCATATATAACGCAGTGTTTGTGTGTATATATATATATATATATATATATACAATATACATATATACACACTTATCTAAAAAAACTAAAAAAAAAAATTCAAAATACAAATACAAATGCAAATTATATTTATACAAGTTTCTGTCGAGAGATCTGAAACTAATTAAAACACTTAATACCGTACGGCCGTTTATGAATTATACGAAGAAATTAAACTTTCTTGAGAATACATTTAAATTTTAACTGTTTAATATTATAATGTATACGCATTATGCAAACACGCATATACATAATACAGGGTGAGGTATTTCATCGTGTACCTCAATTTGTCGAATATACAAGTTTGAATTTTCACGTTTTTATTAAAAAAAAAATGATGTGTGTAATTAAAACGCGTAAATTCATTCGAAAATCTATCTTTTATTATTTTGAAAATTATCTCGATTTTAATCGAATAAAAAAAAAACAAACAATAATTTCAATTTTTATGTGTGCTAGTTCATAAACATCATTAGAGTTAAAAATTTTTATCACAAAGATTAGTGAATCGGACTCACGTATGCGTTGTACTGTCACGCACAATTATTGTTCTACGATTTTTTGACAGTAGTAAGTTGTTAAATAAAATATTGTTTAAAAGATTTTCGGTTACATTTATATGCGATATGCGTATATTTTTATAAAATTAAAACGACAAAAATATTGTTCGTTTAAAATCGTCATTTTTTACCCGTGATAAAACGTCAGCTTACATTTATAACAAAATATCGCCAAGTTCACACGCCTTACCACGTATAATAACAGTACCTGTAATATCCATCTTTATTTAAGACTTTCATACTAAGAAATCATTATCTATAATAATAGCGTAGTGTGCGTGTATCAAACCACCTTGGTGTCTGTACGCATTACATTTTCGGCCCAACACTGTTTAATATTAATCTATATAAGGTACTTACTACTTACCTATATTACATATGTGTAAACAATTTTTCGATCGTACGGTTCGATAATGTAACGTGTGCTGCAATCCATCAGATATTTAGTTCGATTAAAAAACACGTATCGCATACACCGTGGTAGTTATTATTTCAGTCGAAGATAATTAAATAATGTTGTATGGTTCGAAATTAAAGCAACGTAGTCTTACGAATTTCTCAGGAGGTATGTATGTAGGTACCTATGTATTAAAATTACGTGTGTGTTATTTTTTTTCTTAGAGGAATATTGCTGTAATCTCGACAGGATTGAAAAAAAAAATTGTGACTTTATGATTAATGTACCATTTATCGGATCGTATCTACGACCGCAGAAGTGTTTTAATATTATTTATTCAATTAAAGAAATTCGAAATTAAATCGTCCCCGAAATGAAGTAAAAATATAATTCACTTATACCTGTATCTTTTCGAGATATTTTAGTTAGCTTTTTGACTGTAAATAATATTATAAACGTGCACTTATAAATACGAATATAAAATTGATATTTTATTTGGTAACAAACCACTTTCACGAGTATCTTTATTTCATTTTTAGATTCAAAACAATATCACACAAATAATAATAACAATAAAATGTTAATTAATTATTTCCCAATGTTTATTCTATTCAAAACTAAAGCAACCTTTCACCTTCAGTTTATTATACGAGTAAATTAAATATAATGTAACATTTTATCTTAAAAGTCACTACTCTGTTTTTGATACCCACAAATAACTACTTTAACAGCTTAATAAATTATTCGTTTAACAGAATTTCAAATAAAGCTCGTCTCCCCTCTTCGAAAACTCACTGCGTTAACTGATTTAAAAAGTAAAATCATTTTATTTGTACTGCGACGAATATACAATTTTCTATTGTACCTATTTTCAAGATCGTTAATTGGAATATTTTTTGTGTACAAGTTTCTATGATACTATTCTATCAACAAATTATTTCCAGTGTGTCTATAAATAATAATTTATTAAAAATATGCAGTAATCCTTAATATCACACACAGGCCTATGGTATACTATGTAACATGAAAATACTTTATTTTTTCGATACCTAAAATATTAAATTTGTATGCCTAAAAACTAATTTCCAGTAAAATTGCATAGGTGATGAAACATATGTGTTTATAACCTCTAAAAGGGTCCAGTCACCAGGCAGAATTATATCACTGGATTATAATATTCTTTTATTAACTCTATAACAATAATAACAATAATGCATTATTTATTGTTTAAATACTAGCTATGTAAAGACATTACCAAAAAAATCCTAAATTTAACCTTTCCAATCATGTTTCACACCTAAAACTATTTATCTTCATCTATTGTTAGTTGTTCAGAAAATTCGTATACAAATATAATATGATTTCGAAATAAAAAAAAAATATGATATAATAATTATTATTTGATTATTTTTATTCAGTATATATTTTTTAAATTGATTGTTATTAATTATTATAGGTACACTTGATATGAGTGCCATTTTCCTTCTCGATTGCTATGTTTTTTTTAAAATAATAAATGCGCAGTTCGTAAGTTTATTTTTTATAACATATAACTGCTGTATAATACAATTTACTACAAGAGCATGGCTATAACCGGATTTATAAAGTCTTTTGTGGTTTTTAGAAAATTGAAAAAAAACCGACGAACACGGCTAATAAGTGTATACTACTACAAAGATTAGACGTATTAATTAAATGTAAAATTGTCAGATCTCAGTCGTGATACGCTTATATATATATTTATACACATTTGTGAATAATAACATTTCGACACGTTGCTGTTGCATCTGTTTTTATATAGACACTCACCATGCGTTCGACTGAAATAATAACATGGGACCAAGTGTAACCGATGTAATTTAGACGGGTAAAAAAAGAGATGTTGTTCTCGAGTTTCTTGTCATTTTCATACGAATAACTTGTTTTAAAATTTGTTCACGTCGATGAGTATCAATGTACCACACTTGTAGACGTAGTCTGCTGCAGCCTGTCGAAGACGTTTTCGTTAATTATATTTTTCCAAAACTAGCTGTATAATTTATTATACTTATCACTCCTGTTCGTCCGGCGTAAAATATAATTTAATATTTGATAATAATATAATAGCTACTATAGTAATAACTACCAATACACACAATATTAAACGCTTATTTTATTCATAAATATTATAAAAACCACGTTCGTAGTGCATATTATTGGGTTTTCATTTTTAACACGATAATAGGATTATAATAGTATATAAAAGTGATGTTCTGTGCGTGACTAATAACCTGGAACATGCTGCTGTGGCACTTCGTCGTGAAAGGTGACAGATCGACGATAATTCGACATGAAAGCCCTATAAATAATAAATAGATATTAAATAGATAGACGTATTATATATAGATGTATGCGTTTGCTACTGGCTGCTGCTATATTCGATTAGATTTCACAAACGTTTTGACATTTCAATCTTCGCGGCAGGCTATCGACTTATGATCATATGATGATGTGTTACGCATAGTAGTATTGTAGTATTCATAAAAAAATTGCGATGATTGTCGAGCAATATTGTAAACGTATATATTATGTTATGCGCAAACCATATACATGACTAAAAAATAAATAGATAAATAAACACGTGTATACTATAAACGAATAATTGTATAAGTTTTAAGAAGTACATATAACTGCCTTTACTAACTAGACAATACTATTTATTAGACTTAGGTATATAACATTTTTTCAGTGTTTGAAATCGAAATAAAAATTTTAAATTCGCTTATCGATTTTAGTTGTATCTGATTTATATTATTATTGTTGGCTATTATAAACAATTTGAAATATCATAAGTAAATACATTTAACGTTCAATTACTTTAGAGTTTTTAAAGATGTTTAAAAACTAATTTCGAATCGATCTCAAACTTTGTATTTATATCCCTCTGACGAATTAAATTAGGAGTAGGTTGTTAAATGGAATTGTAAGACTTCATAATAATTAACGTAATTCACAATGTGAAATACATTAATTAATGATTCCCGATTCGTTATCATTACTGCGTTGCTGCCGCAGTACGACCGCGATTATACGAATTCGCAAACGGGTCAACTCGTTTTATATCAAAACATTTACATATTATATTAACGCTTGGATTGCTAAATTATTACTAGACAATGACGGAATGTTGCGCGAGATTTAGATTCGACTTCTTATTCTCGGTTAACGATTATTTCTCTCTCTCTCTCTCGCTTTTTCTCGCAAACAACCTCAACCCGCGCATCGCTAACGCCATCTGCGTCAGCTCTTACAGACACAACACGGCTAGAACACGAGATAGATACGCACGTTTGTGGATAGGTAACGAACGCGAATCGTACTACAGTGGCGGGTCGATATAAATTGATTTTTACGACATTACGTTTACGTTATTATATGTACCTGTAAAATATAATATTATATGATATACGCGCGTATATTATGTGACCGGGATCCGCCCATCGAGCACAGCAGAAAAATGTGCTGGTATTAGGTCGACGTGTCGGCATTAGGACGGAGCACGCCGGTCGCGTAGCTGCTACTACGGTGGTATCGTACAGTTATGAGCAGGAAATAAACACCCATTTGGTTAATCGAAAAAAAAAAAGAAATAAATAAAAAGTCTGAAACCCCGTGTGCGATAGGAATCGTAAATCGTATAAACTTTTTTAAATTACTATAAACCTTCACCTGTGTTTTATTTTTATTATTATTTTAACGCGTGTGCGGTGCGTATGTACACCTATATATAATACGTATGTATACAATATATATATTAATAGTAAACCGACAGACGAAAAATATTGAGCTACCGACCGAACCACATACGTCGTCGTCGATTTCATTACGATATTAAATGTATGATCGACATTGCCCTGGTTGTCTATCTCTCTCTCTTACTATATGTATATTTATACTACGGGACAGCTTTCCGTGCATTATATATTGTATAGAGCTGTGAAAGTAATGCATTTTTAGGTTTATTTTTTTTTCTTTATAGAATTATAGAAAAAAAATTATAAGTTTGATCAAAATGTGTTTTACATTATACTACACGTATTATGTGCAGCTTAATACTTCTATTATACATAAAATTTTCACATATATATATTTTTGTATATAATATATGTATATCAAGTTTGAGTATGGCTTATATTACGATACATTTAAATATTGTTAGTTCAAACTATTCTTTTATATGCATAAGAAACGTTTATGACAGAGAAAACGTAAAAATTCGAGATATACGTTTTTTTTTTATTGTTTAAAACGTCCGTTTTCGATTAAGAAACTATTTGTCAAACTGATCCAATTCTCATATTCTCATAGTGCAAAATTCACTTGATTACAAAACGATTTGAAAATTTGAATATTTTGCTCTTGCATAAAGTGCTATAAATATAATATTATATTATATTATATATTATACATTTTTTTTCTATCGTAGATTTCTCTCATCGTCCTCAGAGTATAATATCGTACGACGGTCGACGATGATGGCCTTATGGCTTATGGGCTATAGAAATGCTACTCCACTGCTCACAAGTGATAGAGCCGTATAATTGTGCAACCGTATTCCTAAAATAAACGCACCTACTACAGCTGTCTACATAATTAAATATAAAAATAACTGTACGTTTGTAACATTATTAAGATATATTCAATTAGAGTGAAAAAAACCATCGTCACGACCATGTACAGTCCGGACTTAACTCGTTCACGTTAGTTTTTACGGGGTACATCTAAAAATTGTCATTATCCACGCACAGAGATACTCCGATGAGTTTACAAAACTAGAAAAAATAAAATTCATTATGTAATAACTACACTGTATACCGTCGAATTACCAAAACTCATTTATATATTATACAAATAATACAATGTGCATGATAGGGAACGATAGCAGAAGTTTCTACTTTTTATTTTTTGAAAAATTTTCAGACAATACAGCTTTATACTGAGGGCATATAATGCTTATTGCTTAGGTAAATCGTGATAGTGCAAATAAATCAAACAAATACAATATAATAAGTATAAAATAAAACACGTCAAAATTATTTTTAAGTATATATTACGGCTTTTTATTTTTTTTTATCAAAATCCGTTTAGTAATTACTTATTTCTATAGTTATATTTTTATACACATAGCTATATGCATGCTTCTATAAGCTTCGTTTCGTTTTTCGTTCCCTATTGCGGGTAACTAAAAATATATACTACTAAAAATGTATAGACCACGTCACGTTTAATTTAAATACAATATAATAAATTATTGCACCGAATACAAGTCAAAATATGGTACGAGGACGTTGATGGTTGGCATTTCCGTAGTCTCGGCTAACACGCTATTGTATATGCTATAGCTGTTCCCTGCGAAACGTTTCGACACAGCTCTCTTAGCTGAAATGTTGACGTGTTTTAATACGATAATTCATTCCAAAAATATTAACCTACTGCACCCTCTTGTATTCACAACGCGGATCGCCGGCGGTTAAAATCGTATACTGTACACAGTGCGTTATACGTACTATACGTATTATGGACAGCGGTCAGTGACTTATACCGAGTGCGATCACTCACGATTTTTTTCATTTAACAATAAATACGTTCAAACTGTGATTTTCGGATATTTCGGGAGGTGCCAATGCGTTTTTAATACGGAAACTTCCCTCGTAGAAAATGCCCGTGCACCGGATTAATATCAGAATAAAAATCATGTATAGGTATAATGTTATATGCATTTACGTATTGGTTATAAACATGTAAATCGAATCGTTTTACTGCAATGCAGTCAAAGCTATGACAATACCTGGAAACACCTATTACGATAAATAATTTGCCTACATATTTCTAGGATTTTACAATATTATAATTATTCTTTTAAATCGTCATTCAATTCGTCACACGCATACATTACACGAGTATCGCCACCATATAGCTACACGCAAATACACCTAAAATAATAATATAAATTATTCTTGATACGCGGACAAGTGATATAGGTACTGCACCATAATATACGACCGCACCTAACCACCACACGTATGTATCAAATATCACATGTGTGTATACGAACCATCACAATATAATATATAATGGATCGTCGTTATACAACACACACACACATAAAATATATATTATATTTATATACACACACCTACGCGTATAGGTGATCGCGGTAACGGGTGCAATAATTAATCGTGTTTAATCCTGTTGCGGATTCAGAGAAAATGTTGACTTATCGATGCCTCTGCTCGTAATCGCGTTAAATTATTACCAAACACTGCACCTCGCGTACGCTGTACGTATATAATACATTACAGTATAACCGACAAACGCGCACACAATATGTTATATATGTATCGTATGTACCTATACTATATATACAGAATTATTCGACCAGTTTTTCCTTCGATAGTGAATTTATTCTTCTGGTTTTTGTAATTTGGACGTATAATATGATACACCTGCTCCTCAAAACCTATTCGTCCGAATTTTGATTTTGATGAGTCAATGTTTCCTGAAAAATTATCCGGTAAATAATTTACAACGAAAAAGGGGTTTGTTCTCTTTTAGAAAAAAACACAGACGTTTGTATTTCTACAAGTCATCCCTTGAGTATAATTATATAAAATCTCACGAGTTAAAAAATTCATGATTGTTAAGGATAACAATTACGAAAATCGTATTAGGTACTTTGAATAACTGCATAATGAAAAAATAAAGGGGTGAACACGCTCACCTAATCGTCTTGTAAATACGTGAGTGTCAAGTGGTGTGCGTCTATGTATATAACATCATATCGGTGCACTGCACTTTATGTACTATATAGTATATACGTATTGTAAATTTGTAACTATTAAACTCGTGTATACGCAATAATGTGTACCTATCTATTACATCGTTTACAAGAATATTGAGCTGTTTGTGTCTTCTGTTTATATTGCCTAACGACTCTCCTCTCGCTTGATATCAATCAACGATTTTAAATAGAGAAAAAATAAAACATAAATATTAAGACAGCAGTATCAACAATTAAATATGTAGTTTAAATTAAACCGCGTTCGCTTCGTTGTTACTGTTTAATAATAATCCCTGGGAATTGGAAATGGCGATTGCAGCACGTAGTATATTATTCATCACAATATTCGAACGAACTAACCGTTTTCATCAAAATTGAAAGGTAAATTTCTGTGTACACCAATTTAAATATTAAGTTTATTAATCTGTATTCAATAATGATTAATTATCGAGTTGAGATGTTCATATTTATATTTCACACAAAATAATTAGTAAAATAATATTATACAATATGTACCTACCTAACGTAAACAATTTATGAAAGAAATGTATAATATCAATATCAACAAGTTTCATCACATTATTTTTCGGGTTTACAAAGAAAACTTAAACATGTTTCATATGAAAAAAATAGTTATATTCTATAGAAGTATACATTTTTTTAAAAGTTGCGGTTCTCAATAAATCACCACACCTCATGCAAGAGATGTTACCTCATAAATTCGGGTTTGCCGGTACAGTCTATCGTCTATAGTCTATACCACATTATATAGACTTTCAAATAACTGAAATATCTCTCGTGGTCGATTCAAACGGAAATTTAATTATCGTATAACAGCAAACGACACATTTTACCAGACGGGTGACAGTTTGACGGTTGCACAACGGAAATTTTGGCATCAATCAACATTGCTCCCCGCGGTCTTGCTGCTTCGTGCTTGCACACATGCTATTAGGACAACGAAATATTTTTTTTTTTAATCGACCTATACTGAGTGTTCTAAGTTAAACATAATGTTGTTAAAAAAAAATTCTTATTATTTTTCAACTTTTATTTTATAGTAAAATTCAACGATCTTCAAATAAACCATTCTTGAACCATATTTAACATTTTCTCGATACTCTGATGTGTCATACTACACAGTATACACTACACACGCATATTTTATGACTGCGCGTCTAATACATTTGTTTTTTTTTTCAAAATGAATATAACATTTAAAACAGTTTTCCGTGAATTTTCGCGTTTGTTTGGAAGATTGTATGGTAATAATACCACATTTGACATCTTGCATATTATGAGCATCGATGTGATACGATACCGTCACTTGGTTGTCAGTATCTGACGTTCCTCCGCGCAGACTGTACCATTACATATTGTATAGGTACTCTGCTCCTGATGCAAGTCAGTTTACACAATAATTAATAGACCCGTTTATATGGTCCCGACAGTTTAAACGCGATTGTTGTACCTAATTATTGTTATTTCGTCTTCGTAGTGGTACCTATATTAAACCATGTGAGTTTAATATTATGTATATAGATATAGTATTATCACGTATTTTAATGGGGTACATACTGTATTCGCGCATCATTCCGGTCATTTTGTTGTATTTAAATTACACGAAAAACTGACCAAATGTCATCGTCAATATATGTATTATTATTAATAGCCGTAATGTTATATTTTGTTATTATTGAGCTCTATCGTAAAACGTGGCCAGTCGAAGCAAATAGAAGTAAAATCTGTAATAAGATCATATTATTTACTTAATTTATCATGGGATAATAAATTTAACATAATAATAAAGCACTCGTTATTTCAAAATACATTTTTGTTTTTGAAAATGTTCTTTTTTTATTATTTTGTAAGTTTCAAGCTTTTATGGATGATACCATATTATTTTAATTTCATATTACTAAGCGAAATATTATTCCAAGTATTTCGATCTATCAAATACAATTTCTGATAAATTGTTTTTACTAGTTATAAGTATTTAAAGTTTAGATGATCATAGTAAGAGCCAACATTTCTTGGGGTATTCTTGTACCACTCCACTCTTTTGGTAGTCTGAAACTCTAAACTTTAAGTTCTATTATAACTCGTGAACTACTCGTCCAAAATTCGTTTTTTGTACATCAAAGCAAATATTCAAATAAAAAAATTCTTCTTAGGAATTAGAAATTTCAAACGCATGTTCATTAAAACACAATTAGAGTATTATAATCATAAAAATAGCAAAACTATGGTTTTTAATTAAGAACTTAATTATTTAAAAGAAATATATATAATTAAATAAATAAATATCTTATGTTAAATGGATCACCCGGTATTATATATAGCCACATAGGTATAATATATTGATACACACGACGATAGACTTATCCGTTATTGTATTATTCAGGAAGTACTACACTAAATAGTAAATACGTTTCATACCTATATAATACGTTATTCAGTACAATACATAATATCGCACTAGGCGATCGATTTCAAATTTCGATCAACTGTCTCTGCAGCGATAATTGACGAGATGCAAATGACTATCAGTGCTTTTGTGTGCTACAGTAACATGTTTTGTTTCATACGCCATGTTAAAAAATATTATTGTTATATTAATTATAATCGAATATCAAACTATTATACGTATAATATTATTATAATTTATAATATGTGGATCTTATATTTATTTTTAATTTATACAAAGTTTATTAGTTTTCTTTTTGCTCAGAGTTTCCACCTCGGAACACAAAATTGTAGTTACGCATTTTACATAATATGTATACCTATTGTTATTAGTTTCAGTGGTTTTAAGGTGTGCCGGGTCAATTTATTCAGGCCTTAAAGGTTCATTATTGTGCACTGTACTATTCTGTTCCTAGTTTATTATGTAATAATAATGCGTCTTTGGTTCATATGTGTAGCTTGACGAAGAGTCCTGCTGATTGTCCTGCGATTCACGACGTATTTCTTTATTTCCTCGTCTTTTGTCATTATATTATCCCGTGGTTCCGGAACAAAAGATTTTTCTCTTTGATGGATTGTCTCAGGGAAAAAAATGTTTTCCAAAGCTTTTCAGTAGTGTGCGGTATACGTCTATACACGCATTGGTGTTTTCGAGTGCCAGATATGTCCATAGTCATCGGTCGATAAAACGATGAAATCAAGCGGAAAAATCAGTTGGTGCATTTTTGAAATCGAAATATCGAAACCGAGAAAATTAATGACGTATAACCGCACGATATTGATAATTCACTAGCCTGTATACATATATAATCACGGTAATAGTATAATTACTACAATAGATGATATCATATTATTATGTTTTGTGAATACGACTTGGCGAAACTCGCGAAATTTTTAATCGGTACCGCGTTCGGACGTAAACGATTGCGGAGGCGTCGGAAGTGGCTGCAGCGGGCAGGGCGTGATTTATGTCGAGGAGTTTAAAACCTTTCTATCCAACGCCCCCCCTCTCTCATCACTATTACGACCGTGTTCCTCCGCCCCCACACCCGTGCACGATGGGCTTTTTTCGTTTCATTCTCACCACCACAGCCGCCGCCGTTACAAGCGGTTGTGATACTATTGTACGTATAAACTACCGCACACGTATACGCGTGTATATCAACATATCACGATGTCTGTCTGCGAGGCGATAGTTTCGGTGAGGGGGTGTAGCGGGTTGTATAAAGCGATGTGCAGTGTTGCTGCAGCACGCGGTGGTCGTGTGTACGTATATATACATACATACATAATAATAACAATAATAAGTGTAGTTCCGACCGTCTGTATACCAGCGACTGTATAATAATAATAATAATGAAATAAAACTCAACGATCGTGTGTATACAGTAGGTATATAGAGACTTTGTAATTTAACACGAGTCGGAAGAGAATAAAAATGTGAAGAAAAACGGCCAAGGTGCGACGGCGGTGCGGAGGAGGCGACGGGTCTGACGTCTGTCGTCGCACACGCGGCCGTGGGAATCGCTCGCCCGCTCTCCGACACATCGACTATACGAACGCGCAGACCATTTACCGGACAATAATAATAATAATAACAACAACAACAACAGACTCACCTCCGCCTTTGCCGACGTCTGGAAAAACATTTCTGCGCCCCGTTGTTGCGTTGTATGTAGTTGAAATCGTATTATGTACGGACGTACGAGTATGTGTGTATATATAGTATTTGTGCGTCTGTGTGTGTTTGTAAATCGTTTAAACAGTTCACGACGCCCCCGCGCCAGAGACGAGAGCGTCGTAGGCCCGCGAGTACGGCGTATATATTATGTATATTATAATAATATTTCATCTGCACGCGTTTAGTGCCTGCAGAGTTTCTGAAAACAGATGATTCGAATTGATATTTGACTCTATAAGTTTGTGCGACTTGCTTGGATTTTAAATATTTTCATGCGTATCTATTTTCTACGTACAAATTATGTATATTTTATATAACTTATGAAAAAGACTGTTGTGGACGGTTTTCTAGTCGATTTATCCAATCGATATAAAATCGAATACGCGGGAAATTCAATGTAGAGCAGACTTCACGATCGATTCGATTTGTTGTTTTGAATCCATATTATATTGCAGATTGATCGTCTATATATTGCAACCCTATAACACGTTTTCTTATGCAAACCACCGCCCCTTTATACGTATGCCATTCACATCAACAAATCCACTCGTAGCGGTCAAATACAGCCGAAAGTCTAAGTATTATACACTTACTTAAACGTGGTTACGATATAGATTTTTACAACTCGAAAACGCGTATAAAGTTATTATTAGGTTGTTTTGCTGAAAGTTAATTCTAAAAAAATATCTCGGTGACATATGAAAAATATAATTTAACGTTTAAATGATATGTGTGTTTTGTTTCCTAAACCGTATTCTATGTCTTGATCGTATCAATATTAACTGATTTGCGACGTAGAATCGTGACTAAACGTTTACCGCGAGTTTTATATTTTAATAGAATTATTATATTGATCGTCACACAGCTTTTTATTTTATGCACCAAAACTGACCACAGACGCAGTTTTATTAGATAATATTATATCTATGGTACTTTAAAACGGTGACTTTTAATTGGAAATCCTATTATAGTTAGCTCTAATAACGGTCTAAATCGAGACAGTAGATAATTATGAATTTTCGAACTTATTATTATTAACACAATTGAACGAATTTCCGGTTGTTCGATACATTGATACCTACGTATTCTATGATATTTATCAATAAACTAAATGCATAAAAAAAATGAGATGTCTGAATTGTGGTAGAATGGTAGATACAAAGCACATAATAATATAATATATACCTATATACCAGCATTATATCGGTGATGTTTCTAACGCAATAAAATAATTGTTTAAAAAACTTTATTTTTCAAAAAAAATACTTAATAGTTATCATTTTTTTTAAACATGCATTTTAAATTTCTTATTCCAAAGCATATTTTTATTTATTATTTTTTTTTTTGTGTACCTGCTTTGATGTATAAAATTCGGGTTTTTTACAAGTAGTTTACATATATAAGTATTTTAATTTTAGACGAGAAGCGAAAGATTATAAAGTATTACTCAAATATTTCGAAAAATGTTAATCCGTTACTTAACTCGTCTAAACTTTAAATACTTATTATATAATAACTTACTAATAAACTACTTGTCCGGAATTTGATGCCAATAGATCAAAGAGAACTCTGAAAAATGCTCAGTTTCGGAACGAACAATATTAAAAATGTATTGTTGCCATTCAAAAGAATACAAAAAAAAATGGAACACCCTGGAATGTACATTTAATTACGTAAAACACATTAAATGAACCACATCTTCAATTTATTGCGATTAATATAACAGCACTATTAATAATTCTAGTTAGTTGATAAAATAATAATCGAAAGAAAATTCGTCCAAGCACTTGCTCGCGTGTCCAGCAGTACATAATACGTTTTTTGCCCATGACCATAATCTATTTATTATACATAATAATAATTATTAATAACGCAATATAACAATATATATTATATACGTTTAACACACACACACACACACACATGGAGGGAGTACGCAGATAATACGCACAACGATAAACAGTCGTAAATTATTATA
The DNA here is from genome assembly GCF_020184175.1 of Aphis gossypii. Lineage (NCBI taxonomy): Eukaryota > Metazoa > Arthropoda > Insecta > Hemiptera > Aphididae > Aphis > Aphis gossypii. The sequence goes on from NC_065533.1 coordinate 61,135,715, forward strand.
ATAATACGTCCGGACAATGATCGATTTGTGTCACGACTTAATCATAAATTGTTTAATATATTCCATGATAAACACATTAAATACCTATACGTGTTTATGACCGCAGCAGCACCACAACTACGTAGATGATACTATACACGGTGGATTAACCAAGCCCCGTTTTTTAATTTAACAATGTATTTATTCAAGTTCTGATTTTAAATATGCTTAAAAACCACATTATAAAATTCTTGAAATTGTATGTACTACACTACTACTATACTTAACAAATATTCTGTGGCGATACAAACTTTTGTTTTCCAAACTAGATCCTCTCATTTTCACTGTAAATGATTAAAATTACTGAAAGAATGTTTTCGAACATTTTAACGTACCTACTTAATTCAAAATTTAAACGAGTAGTTTCTCAGTTATTAAAATGTTTATACTAAGGATAATAGTCCTTAAAAATATAGTTTTACAAAAATGTCAGTTTTAAAACAGAAGTTTGTATCTCCGCGTGATTCTCTTAAATTAGTACGAAAAATCACAATAATTTGAAAAACTGCGCTTTGTCGAAGAAAGCGAAGGGGATGACCAGGCTTCGTTAATCATTCTGTATTTTATACGCTACGTCCATCTTGAATTTGTTGAATAGTGTGCTTACTTATCAAAAATATACTTTGAATATATATGTGCCTGTGTGTGTGTACGTAATGTTTGTAAGTTCAATAGTGGGCGTCTAATATTATATGATATTATTCAAAAGGGGAAATGTTGATTTTAATTAACAGCAACGGAGAGATATAAAATTCGAAAAGTTTTATATAATTATAATAATATTATAGTTGTAGTAATTATAATCATTGAGATTCATATTTTAAAATATTATATCTATAAGTAGGTATATATAGGCCCTATGTATTACATTTCTTCTATTCAAATGATCACTGTCTAAAAGTATACTTTGCTGAGTAATCCATTGAACTTTACAGGCTACATTAATTTTCCAAGTCAATTTTTGTGTTAAAAAAAATGTGAAGTATCTAGTTTGGTGTTTTCATGGTGGCAAATTATAATTTTTGTTTATTAGTTTTATACTTATTCCCTATACAGATTTTTACATTTTTTTATAATGATAATTAATCTTATTTTATTTCATAATAACTAAAATGTACATAGCTTCGGTAGCGCTGGCTTATTTTTAAAGTAATTTTGTCGTAACAGTTATAAAGTTAAAAAATTAATTGACCAAATAAAAGTAATATCAATTTTCATTACAAACATATACACTTTTTTGATTTATTAAAAAAAATATTCATATGATTTTTAAAATAAATAATTTACGTATTTATAGTAGGTGTAACAATATTCCAATAAATTTTTACATATTTTTCAATAACGGTATAATAATAATGATTCTAACTGTCAGCTTTTCAACATTTAAATAAATATAACTATAAAAGTTCTGTTGTTCTGGTAATTCGAATTAAAACTGTAATTTATCGATTCACTTGACACCATTATGTAACCGATTTTTAGTAATTGATAACTAAAAATTCAGTATATTTACGTAAAACTTCAATTCCCCGATCGAACAAATTGTCGTTGTGACGTTATTACTTGTTAACACTTAAAATTTTTCGATTCAACTTTCCGACCCTCATTACACACGGTAGCAGCACCGCCAACCATTCTCATCGTCATAACCACGACTACTGTACACATACGTTTACTGCATCATAAGATATTTACGTGCATTTTGTAAAATATTTTATATAACATTATAAGGACGAATTATTTTGAAATACACTTTCGATCGTTTATGCACCTACGTGTAGGTATACGACTTGTTGCACGCGTGTTATTTAATATGATAATATTGTTATTATTATTTTGACACTTGTTGCCGTGTGATGTTTACAATGTTTACACATTATTATTTATTACATATTATTATATGACGTGCGAGCAGCATGCTCGGTGGAAGTATATTATATATACTTAAGTGTTGTATAAATATTATCATAATATCGTGATGGAGCAGTAACGTCAAAAAATCAAAAAATACGAATAATCTGTGGATTATAATATTATGTATAAGTTCCCCTCTTACGAATATATAATTTCTATTATTTAAACATTTTAAACTAACTCAAACGTTTCAATCCTTTTGACTTGTTAATAATATTATTATTTTATTATACGTAACTATATACGCGAAAATAAAATAAAGCATTTCAATCTGGATCGTGCCGATTTCATATTAGGAGTATAAATGGCTCAATACATAAAGGGACAACATGCTTTTTTTTGTTCATTTATTATATTGTATAGTTAATTATAAACAATATCGATTATTATGCAGTGTGTCCTCGCATCTGAACGTACCTACCAAATATTTATTAATATTAGTAATATTAAACTCGTGACCAAAACGTTAACCATATACCTAATACAGTTAAGGGCACTATAATAGTTAATCGCTATACCTACTGGCTAATATAATAACTTAGACACTAGACATAATAATAATATAATATAACGCGTTATCACGTTGTTACCACCTACCTAGTAATATTTATGGCGTCCGTTATTGAGAACTATTTAAAATCGATTTAACGTAGTGCTTGACTCGATACATATAAGCACTATATACAGCAATCAATAAACGCGTCGAAAATCCGATTTCGGTTCGCAATCCGTGTAAATCACCTGTCGCCCATACGACTTTCAGTGAGTAATTAAAATATTGTATTATATTATACTAACTTACAGCTAGGCTATAATATCTGCGACGTGCCCTCGATGTACGCGCGGCTAATACGATACGTAGGGCCACTAACAAAATATTATGTTATTTCCCTATATACACGTTAAAATATGATACGTTCTCTCCCGGCGATCCTTGGTCCATAATCCTCATTAAAACAATAATAATAAAAACCTGCCAGTACCGCCCACCCGTGTCCAGCGCGTAACTCTTTCCTACGATGATGTAGTCCTTCATACACTCGTCGTCGACCAGTCGTTGTGCTTGCACGACTGTCCGGGAGTCGGGACAATCATCATAGATTTAATATCGGCGTACGTGAATAATAATTCGAGCGAGTGACGATATAGTGTGTCATTATAATATTACCGCGGAGACGTTATTATATCAATTTGTTTTATATTACACGAGTTCACTTTATACCTACGATACGTGTTGTAGTACAACAGCGGCCTACCCATATGTCCATCACGTACACGGGACCAAAACAATGGTTGTGATAATGTAATTTGTCGGATCCCTATATGTTCTCACCCGTCGTCGGGATGCTGTAAAACACAATGGAAAAAATATAAATACCTGACGGTTGGCTACCTATATAATACTCCAGCGATATGTACGCGTATAATGTTATAATGTAATACAATTATTATTATACTTTGCTTCTGATGCGCAGCAGTATCGGCCTAAATTAAAATGTAATTCTTACGTGTTTACCGGTCCGCTAGACGAGGAAAACATACGCCGTCTATGATGTATAATATTATAATTTATACTCGTAATAATATAGAAAGGCGACGAGTAGATAGAAAAAAAATCCCGTTACTTTATACGAATGATGTCGGTGGTATATATTTTATCGATTCGACAAAAAACGACGATGAGCTAAAACTCCTGCGGGTGTTCGAAAGAGAAATCCCGAGAAATATATTATGTGTCTTATATATATGCGATCCCATCACGCTAAACCTGGAATTGAGAAATCGTGTATGTATACGCGCAAAGAAAAAATTGGGATATTGAAATTCAAAGTCAAAGTATTTTGAAATCTAAAAGGCTGAAATAGACGGGTAGCTGTATAGTGTACATATATATATATTATATGCACTACAGGCAACTTTAAATAGACTGACAAAGATTGAAGACGGATGAAATCGCGAACGGTGGAAGGAATTGATAAAAGCGCAAATAAAATTTAAAAAAATGTTTTAATAATATAATAACTAAAAAAAAATCCAAGAAAGGATATACGTCCCGTCCATATACCTTTAGCAGCTACAATCACTCTATTGTGCCTGAGTTTCTCTGGTCACTTTTTTTCGGTTAGAGTGCAAAGTTAAGGCAACATTTCAAAATCTCTGATGAACATGTACGGTGTTTTTTTTACAAAATGTTCATCCGAATTCTAATATTGTTGTTTTAGTATACGTTTCTTACGGTTTTAATAATATTAATAACACGTAAAAGTCAGAGTATGCATTTAGTTAAACGCATTACAGATGAAAACATGCAAATTGTACTCATCTATTAAAACACACGTGAAGAAGCTTTGGTATATTATGTTTTAAATAATGGGTTCAATGAAAAGACGAAAATAATAAGTAAATATTAAAGTGGCCGATTTTTCACTCCAGTTGTAGAGCTGTGAACGCACACGAATTTTCAAAACCGTAATAATAGTAAGCTATAATATTTGGGTAATACACTATAATATTATATAATACGTAACCATCACTTCGTCTCCGTTTTTTCATTTGTACGTTGGTCGAAAATAAGCGGGAAAAAATGTAAAACAAAAATGACCGGGACAGGATTGGGAGGTAATGGTACATTGCAGACTGTCATAAATAAATAAATAATTTTCTTTTTTCTAAAAAAAACCGATAATACGGTCGTGTCTGGGTCGCCACTGTGCTCGTCGTAATAAGTGCAGTTTACCGAATACACGTGTATAATAATAAAATAATATATTACCATATAATAATATGTATATTAGAAAATACAATATTATGTATAGCTGTATAGCCATTAAAAGAATGAAGCGCGCGCATATTATCTCATTAAAAACGTCGTCGTGTTCTACCCGAGTCTAAAAACCGAAAGAAAAAAAAATCATCATCGCCGTCGACGTCGTTGTGTATAATATAATAATCAGTGCAGCGCCGCGTTGTTAGTTATAATCGCGCCTGGCAGACAGACGACGTCTGTTGCAGGGTATCGCGTGTGTATATGTATATATTTATTATGTTATATAATTTCGGATTTTTTTTCGTCGTCGTCGTAGAATACATCCACCCCGCGTGGTTCGGGAGATTCTGATGAACCCCGTCGCCGGCACATGTGCAGTGTACGGGCGGACCTCTCCGCTTCCCATATGACACACACGCGTATATAATATATTATTATTTTAACGCGCATGTCGTAATATCTGTAAAATAATAATATTATATGTATTAATGACAATGTTTAATAACAGAGTACCCCCCACCTTCTCTCCGTCGCCACTTCATATATTACACGCGTTTACTGTATAGTCATTGTTTCTTTTCGATTTTTTTTCCTCTTTTGCCCCCTTCCTTTTACGACCAGCACCGCCATTTCCATATTTGGGTTTCTTTTTCCGTTCTCACATCGCGTCTACGTGTAGGGGGGAAAGCGCGGGGACGCGGGCGACGACGACGAATATGCGTGTGAATCCATATTGAGTCCGGGACGACGTAAACGACGAAAGAAAAAAAATAATACCAGACCGCGACTATATATTATTATGTAAAATATATATACTATACTTTTACGAAGGATAGGACCAGATCTATTGACTATTATAATAATATTTATAATATCTATACGCGTAAAAATATGGTGACTCAACAAGCCTCATGTTCGCCTTTTTTTCTTCAATACTACGCATATTCTATTCAAAATCTGATTATTGGAGCTTTTAAATATATTCTAACACTTTTGTACTAATTAAGGATTTACATGTATCCTGTGTATGGAAATAAAAACTTCTGTTTTTCATATGAAAATGTCCCTTTTTTACTGTAAATTATTTAACTGACTAGTCAACTAGTGACTTCTTTTTCTGAACATGGATGTATTGAATTAAAATTCGAAAAAATAGTTTTTGAGTTATATTTTACATTTATATAATTTGTAAAAATGGTCCAATAATATAACGCTACCTATGGATTCATTATAACATAATAAATTGTATATTTTTGTAAAAAAAATTTTAACGGCCTTATTTTTGGTATAAACAGTTAACTTTTCGTTCGAGTTTCGACTTCAGAATTAAAAAAAAAAATTATTCACTCTGACTTCTAAAAATCAGATTTTGAGCAACGTTAAATGAATAAATTGGGATGAGCGTTCTCGGTAAATCGCCCTATATCGTATATTGCTGCAGGCTGCATAATATTTGCTGCAGGTCCATGCTTGGACTATACGGTTGAAATCGAAAAATAGTAATTTCCCGATATACGCAATAACATTGTATTTTATATGTACATATATATTTTATAGCATGTGCGTATCTACAATGAGAATGCAACATAATACGTCTTATTGCGACCACCGCGCTTACCAGAGCTATATATATATATTATATATGGGTACGATGTATAATCTATAGACCGCGTGATCGAGTGGCGTATTATTATATGGTAGGGTTCCGTACGCGCTGTAATATTTCAAGGCGAGAAGATCTAATTATTATTTCCGATCATTCGTTTTGTGCATGACGTTATTATAAAAATCGAACACATATTATATATATTATATAGGTATAGCCATATAGGTATATATATAGGTAATAAAGTAGTCCTTCGCGCTCGCTTCTTATTATACCTTTATACGTGTATTGGATCTAGACCCGAAAAGTATAATATAATATTTAAATCGTATACATATATTACACGTAGGTACGAAGTATTATTAAAGCATATACCTACGGTTTTATTTCGGTTGTTTTTTTTTTATTTTATTTTTAATTCCGCGCCATTACGCTAATTACGGAGCGGCGATATCACAGGAGGTACGCTTTATAATAGGTATACGCATATAATATTATATAAGAGATGTAGAACCTAACCCTAGTGAGTACACTCGCAATATTATTTCTTATAAATATTTTATCAACGAGCAGAGAGCTTTTTTATCTCATCCCGTTTTCTTTCGTTTAATCAATAACTTACATCGGTAATATGTAAATGTAAGGATGTACATTATATACAGGGTATATTCTTACACCGGTAAACTGCATTATTCATTATTCATTTTCTCGAAGTATTAATGTTTTTAAAAATATGTTTTTTAATACATTTTTATTGTTTTTTATCGGTTTATATTTTTAGTTTTGTACATATAATTTAATGGTGTTATGAATTTTTGATTTCATAATACCAGATTCCGAATATAAGTACATAATTCTTGAGCATTACATGTACAAAAGTTGAATTTTAAACGGGTAGTTAAATACTTATATCTAATATTTACTAACAATATACAAATATTTATTATCCTACCCGTTATACGCCATATTTTATGATATATTATACTATACATATTATAAAATACATTTTGTGATATTTCCAAATCTACTACCTTGTAGTTGTTGCCTTATTTTTACTCGACCGCTTATCTGTGAATTTCGGTATCCGATTAAAGTTTGCATTGATATAGAGGTCGACTAGCTGTTGTTCAACTACTATACAATGTTTACATAATAATATAGAAAATTAAATCTAATTTTAACTTTTACAAAAAAAAAGAAAAAAACACAAAATATTTCAACTTAAAACTTTAATCGATTAAACTACACAAACGTACGCTATATCGCGTATTTTATGCGGTGGATATAATGTTTAATTTTAAAGTTCACCGTCGCCAAATTCGACAAGACGAAGAACAGCGAGATCTTATTTTAAACGAGATATAATAGTATTATAGGTATATATTAGGTATACAAATCGCGCGAACCGTGATCACAAAAAAAAAAGCTGTGTGATGGTCATTGCTGGCGCATCATATTCAATATAAAATAAATAATAATAATTGTACAATATGCCTTGTGCATTATTATTTTATGTTTAACATCTGTCATTTTGTAGATAACGCTGACGATTGCCGGGCCAACAAGGAAGCTGGTCGAAGGGTCGGACGTGCAGTTCTTGTGCCTGACGAAAGCCAACCCACCGGATGTATCCTACCGGTGGTTCGTCAACGATCAGTTTGCACTGAGTGAATTGACATCCGAATTATGGCTGTTCAACATAACCAGAAGGCTGCACAATTCGTTGGTCAGGTGTGAGGCACAAAACTCCGTGGAGAAAACAGAGGAATCTAAAGCATTAAACATATTGTGTAAGTACCTACACCTTATATTATTTTAATATCGGCTACGAGATTATTGACGCAGAACTCATTATTTAAATAACAATCACCTTTTGAAAGTATTTTTATACAACTTTAAGTCGTTAAAAAATATTTTCCTAAATATATGTATAAATATAGTTTTTACTATTTTTTTCAATCGTAATTCCTCATTTCAAAGCTGAATATTAAGTTAAGCTTTTTAAAGTTATTTTATGTAGATCAATTTGTATTATAAATTTTAATCTTAAATTTACTGAATTAAAATTATTTCAAATTAAGTTGCCAATTTTAGTCAACGCAAGCCATAATACGTTAGGCCTTACGTTTTTTCATAAATAAAATAAAATAACAATTGATAAAAAAACTTCAAATTGATGAATTCTAATTGTATCATTGTGCTATAAACTAAAAAGTACCTATACGAATAAAAATAAACTCTCATTCGGTCAATTTTGAAATCTGGAAAATACGAGGTGATGCATCGAAATACTTGAAAAAATGTAACACCAATTCGAATATAATATAAAAATAAGGGTTGTCGCTTAAAAAAATGAAGTTCTGTTGACCATGTGTAAATTGGAAGTCAGAGAAAATGAATAGCCTTTCGTTAGTCTAGTTTGATGTTCTCCAAACCAATTTTAAAAGCTTCAAAGTGTTCCCTATTTCTGTTGACACACGATATATGGAATCGATGTACATTCCAACATATTTACTGAGAAATTCTATATTGACAGCAAACATTACATCATTATCCAACATTTTCATTTTTAATATTTGAGATATATATTATTACAAACATTTCTTATATTATTTTATTTATAGCTCTAGGCTCTATTGAAACGTTCGTTTATTTTTTTTTATATATATGTTTTTAGGTAGACCAATTTAGATTTTTAACTTTTAAACAGAAATTCGATGAATAATTTTTATTTTCTAATCTGAGAAAGAATGATTTTCTAAAATTGTTGACGTTTAAATTTCGTAAGTGTTGAACATATTTAAAGTTTAGTATGTTTAGTTTTAGAGTGACACCGTCACATGCACTAAGTCTAGACGACTTCAAAACAGCTGTTGTAAATTAATTTAAACAAATACTATACTCGTTTCACGTTTGATATATTTAATTTTGAAATATAGGTACGTATATACATACGCTACAAGTTTTTAGAAAATATACTATGAAAGACCGTGAACACGCGTATTCGTATAATAATAATTATGTTACACTAAAAATTGTATGTTTGAAATATTTAAGTATTACAACCAAAAACAGACTATTGGTGGTTTTAAATTCGCTACCGCCGTGGTTCATCATGTACTAAATTTTTAAATATGAAAACGCGCAAATGATCACAGACGAGTAGACAGCAGACGAGTAGACGGCAGACAAGAAGACGGCAGACAAGTAGGCGACAGACGATACACCATGTATGCTGGAGTGCAGTGGAAAAAACGATTAAAACAATATATTTTTTAACAATTTTTTTATCGCGATAACAAGACATTTGTTGTTTTTTAGTAAAACCAAGCTATAAATAGATTTCGTATCGAAACAATAGTGATCACAGACCACAGTAACAATACTGCAGAATAGAATAATAAGATCAATATAATCGTTTCAACAATTCATTGTTAATTTAATAAATAGTACATTGTTAATTTTCATTTGACAGTTATCATTATAACCAATGCTACTATTAACCAAATGAATAATATTGTTATTTTGACCATAATATTATTAAGGTAACAATTTATAGATTGTTAACTGCTAACAAGACAATCTTCTTAATTTTACCAATGGTTTTTTTTTCAGTGTAGGTCGTCGTCTGCAGGTCGAGAGCACTCGATTCTTGGATTTCTATTTCTATATCATTTTTTCTCGTGCTCTTCCTTTGCCATGTACATTATTACACAAGCAATAAAATCTAAATGTCACGTAACAGAGAAGACCGTCGCCGCGATGTATATACGTATACTACACGTACGTATGTAACACATGTACTCACGTGCAGTACGTTTCGAAACGATGACGACATTTACACGTGTTCCAGACGGCTGCGGCGGCGACTTATATATGTACCCACTGCTTAGTGTATAGCTATAATAATATGTGTAGTAAATCGAATACACTTCGCATTCATCCGTGGCGAACATTGACAAAATTAAATTAATAATAGCAAGTTACCTTTTGTGCGGATTTCGTATCTATTTGACTTTTCGTATGAGTATAATAATTTAATTACATATTTATCGAATTGTGCTCTGCTGAAAACGCTACTTTTTTCACTATTCAGAAATTGTATAATTGCGTATACTTCACTGACACGATATAGGTACATATTATTATACTGTGTTGAAACAGTGATCTCGATTTTACGATCGATCTTCATACCATCATATCTGCGAACCTATTGTATATGAATGTAAATATGTGTTCGGAATGGTAGCAAACAACCGCATCATCGTATTATACGAACGACAAGTATCGTGTGCGTATAAAAACACGACAAAAAATATTAAAAAGAAAATAATAACGATAAAAGAAAAAAATGGGCTTAAGCGAAAGACATATCCATCCGGAATGTCTACGTCGAAATAATATTTTCGCCGAGGTTAATTATACGCGTTTAGTCTACTACTGTTCGTCGCAGTCACGACCAATTGGTATAGACGGTGCCGCTCATCATCAAAGATAATATAACATGACACAATATAGGTTACTTGATGCATATTGTTGCTCTTCAAAAAATAAAAATAACCAGAGTACGAAAATTGTACACGCGTTTAGATTTTTTTTCAAGCTTACATTGGAAATATTTTGAATGAAAAAATGAAAGTTCGTGTCTTACATTTTTTAATCGTACATAAAGTATTTTATAACTAATGATTTAATTACACGTCATATTATAAGAGGCCTTGTTATTTATTTTTTTCATCAATTCTACGATATAGATAGACTACAGTCTACAATAATGCATTTATAGCGACATGCATGTTATGCATTCAGAATAATCCATTTGGATCCATTACTTATTTGAATGATTCGATACATATTGTAGCTTGCAAAGAAGAATAATGTTTATCCGACACCGCAATAGTGATCCTTTTTGATATTTTTCATTTTTATATAATACCTAATTAATGAACATTTAAAAATGTATAGTTTTAATTATCACATCATGATTTGCTTTATGCTTATTGATTATAATTTCCTGCTGCTATATATGCTATACCTATATAGGTAATAGTCACATTTTTCATTCACGAGATACAAGTCGACCATGACAATCACAAGTGACAGGTACCTAAACACGTTAAAATGTTGTTGTAAATAGAACCACGGTAGTGTTTGGATGAAATAAATTATACATAATCCAATATTTATAAGCTGTGGTCACCATCAAACTTTATTACGGTAGGTATACCTATATATAAGAATTTAATTCGTGATAAAAATAATATGACATGAGTAACATCGAATCGCCGTGTCACGACTGCTGCACATTCGTCGTAAAACAATATTATATTTATACGAAGCGTATGTTATTTATGAGTCTCGCACGCAGTTTATACGAATCGTGTGAAACGATGATCGAGACGCGACGGTTTTGTTCAAATTTCGATGGTTTTTGTCACACAAATATTATAATAATTTTGTTGTAATACTATCGTCGTCTCGTATACAGTATTATAATAGCAGTGCATACATAATATTAGTACAACTATTATGTAGTATAGATCCAAACACGTTCAGAGCTTAAACAGATGCGGGCGTATACGCGCACGGTGTGGACGTCACGTGTGTACATCGCGTGAAACTGATATTATTCATTCGACGTTCGACCGTTATAATATACGACATATACCATATACGTGTTCTATGGTATACGCGTACATTATATACATATACCGCAAGTTTGCATATTATACGGATACGGAGGACTATAAATTTAATACGTTTGCGGGTTTTGTTTGTTTTTTGTCCCGCTTCTCAGTTCTCATTCTTTCTGTAATAAAAATTATACCTGAAAAGAATTCGTTTGAATTTTAATTTAATATTAAGAATTCGAGCATGTACTGTCACATATTTTCTTTAAAATTTGTAGTACTCATATTCTAATGTTAAGTCGATTCCCAGAAAATTGTGTTATTTGTTTATACAATCTGCATTCTGCATAATGATGTTTTTTTTACAAAGTATATTATTATTTTATTTTTTTAATTACCTATATATTTATTTATTTATTTTTTTTTTTTTTTGAATCATATTAAAAATAATCTATTTCGCCTCTTTTAATTTATTAATTATAGCATGCTATATTATGTATGTAATACTTAACACATTATTAGTGTATTGAATTCAAAGGCCCTAGTATTGTATAACTGTGATACACTGATACCTATATATAATATTATACAATGATAATATAATAGTTCACAAAAAAATTATTTTGAGAATTAGGGAGTTACGACGATTTGAGAATTATAAAAATTTTTCTATTAATTCATAACAATTTTATAATTTATTATCATTTTCCGGATATAATTAGTTGAACGAAATGTTACATAATATATATACGTCATATATTTTATAAAAACCATTATTAAAGATTATTATACTTAATTATTACTCATTATTACATAATATTTAGGTAATTTGGAAACTACTCGTAAAAATGTTCTGTAGTACCTAGATAATTGGAAATCCTCCCTCAGACTATGTTAACAAATTTAAAAATTCAAAATTTTAATAAATATATTATTTACTGTGTATCGAAGAAAGGATGCACGCTTGGTGAAACATCTACAGTACATTACAGAAGCTATAGACTGCATCAGAGATATTCGGTGTGAGTGGTACGATTTTTCCATTTTCATTTTCTTCCAATAAAACAGTATTTTCTTTCATAACGCCCTCCGCCTTCGTTATCGAAAAATCACCTGGCTCTGAATAACTTTAACCTATGTGTACATAAATGTTACAATCGTTTTGCACTGATTTGGTATTCAGACACTGTCGTTGCAGGTCAGCTCTCAGCGCACCTGTACACTTTATGCATATGTATACATATATAATATAAATAGGTATACCAATACGCACGTGATTAGAGGGACACTTTTTAAAAATATGTATTTTTTATTACCTGAATAATATTATAATATATCTATCTATACATACGGCAGTGGTCTGTAATTATACTGTAATTATATTTTTAATGGAGCCTCGGTAATTAACAAAAAAAAAAAAAAAATCTAGCTCCGGAAAACGATTTTTTTTACAAGTTATTCTTCTTGGAGTCTATGACTAGACCAAAAATGTAAAAAAAATTAGCATTGAAGTAAAATATATTTGAAAATCATCCATTTATTTCTCTTCTAGTACGGGTCTGTTTGCTTATAGACTATCGTAGAGTATGCTCAACTTATTATTACGGCGTAGTATAATCCGATAGTAGACGATGTTTGTATATGGGTTGTGGAGGTTATGGATAGATTAAAAAAATAATACAAAATCGAGCTTAGACACCCCGCGTTATCTATATTTTATAAAATGTATAATATTATAATAATTAAGGTCGGTTCTGTCGAGAGTCGCGACGATGAGTTTTAATACTTGTAATATCTTTTTTCCATATAATTTTATACATATTATTATTTTATGACGACGTGACAACGAAGCGATGACAATTTTTTCGAGTTTCCTGCTCACACGTCTCTTCGGAAAAAACCCATCCTATAATAATAATATATATTCATGAAACCGTAACATTTCCTAGTCACCGTCGCACTACAATTACCGGACATGCTGCCATAATAATATTGATAGGCGATATCGAGCATTATAATATAGTATATATATTATTAATAGGTTTTTGTTTCATCGATACGACGACTGACTACTACATACAGAGTGATTCGCCAATGACGATGATCAACTCTGTTTTATAATCCATTTATTCAAATTCTGTCTTTTAGACATTTTCAATATGCATACGAATACTATTTTAAATACAATTTAAAAATACTTCTGTTTTAAAAAACCTGTTAGGCAAGTAGTTTTATTAAATTCGATGTTTATAATATAAATTGGAATTTTAACAAAAAAAATCCGGTTAATTTGGATGTGTATAAGTACTTAAGAAAATAGTTTTTATAAACTGTTTCGCAAATAAAGCACACAGTATACTAATTAGATTTAGTTTTTGTTTAGTATTTATTATACTTTGACTATTAAAAAAAAAAAAAAAATAATGATGTGAATTTAACTGTTTTAATCGACATCATTTTTAAACTAGGTATCATAGTTCCTATACCTATATATTTTCCAAACTTTTAATCATAGGATTTTATACTTATTATACAAAGTTTAATTCCTGATTATAAAAAAATTATACTTATACGAAATTGATTTAGATTGTGAACAAGTTATATTATGAAACATCCTTTATAATATAGTTTATATAATTATTATAGTATGTACCTACTGTATATTATGCTATAAGCAATATCATACGTTTTTTCTTCATAAACTGGTATACGGTGGTTTTGATGAGGTTTCTGATCTTCTAGCTACAAAATCGATCGTTGTGCAGTGTCCGTATATGAGGTATAATCTGACTCATATGGTTGTGTTAAGAAATGTAAGGGGAATAGTCAAAATTTCGTAGGCATCAACTTTGTTTTAAATTTAAATAAACATTTAGTTATTTCTTTCGCAGAACCACCCACGATTCGGAATTATTTTTGGCGTAAACAATATATAATTTTTTGTTTTTTAATTTGGTTGGAAACGAATGGCTACTAATACTCTGGCGGAATAGCATGACTTCGGTAGACATTTGATGCATTTTACATAAAAATACGCGTTTCCTGTGTATAAAAGTATAATAGAATACCATAATAAAGCCCTTGTTACCTTACATTGTTCCGCGAGATCGAATTATTATATTATTAAACTGAACAATCGACCAGCCGAAACTCGCGCGACATCAGTGGTAGCTACCCAAACAATTCTTTAAGTCAATACTGTTGTGGTTTTGAAACAAACGATTATTATACTCACCAAGTCTGAAGGTGTAATTATGATTTTATAACACTGTACTCAATATAACTACTATTGTGGTTAAAACTTTTTATTATTATTATCATACTTCAACATTTTAGAAGAATATAATAAAATATAGGTAGGGATTAGGGATGACACCTCTTGAACGTTTTGAATTACTACGTCATTTATTAAAAAAAAATAATAATTTTTCAAATACTCAATAATATTAAACATCAACATTTTTAGAACAATATATTACCCGAATCCAATTTAAATTTTTTTTTTTTTTTTAAACACGTTCGTATACAAAGTACATGCCCAACAATTTTTTCCTGCGAAATTGTGTAACCGGTCAGAAAGATCACTTAAATATACGACATGTAATAAATCCAACGATTATTAACATTAATATTATATCTGTTCAGTAATACATACTATCAACGTCGCAGACACTAAACAATTATGTGCTAAAAACCTGATCGGCGTGTGCATCACATATAAAAAGTGTGGATTAATTTGGAAAGTCGGCAATTATTTTTAAACCAAAAAAAATTTAAATTTATAAACGTTTTTTCACACAATTTTTTTTTCTTTTATAAGTCATGGTACAAGGGAGGCCATCACACGCCATATTGTATATCACAGTATTAAAATATTAGCGCTATATCATGATCAGGGTTACTGATTTTCCAATTAATCAACACAAAAATGATAGCAGTGCGTGTAATAATAATATTTTTAAAAATGTTGGAATGTGTTTAATTCATTCTCTGCAGGCGTATTTCATGCGCACGTATGCTCATTTAGATTTGTCTGAACTTGCGTGCGTATGAAATATTCAAAATGGCGAGCGAACAGGCAAGTGCACGACGGAAAATTAAAATGCCAGTGCTAGGTTGCAAAATTTTAAATCTCTCTTCAACAACAACGGATGAGGAATTCAAGCAAATATCGACTAATCAGAATTTTATGAATTTGTCAAAATATTATAATCTTGTTTTTTGAAATCAGACGATTATTGCTGCTTCTGTCGTAAAATTTTAAACATATCCTACTCTCCTTCCAGAACTAAGAAAGAAACCACAGGTGTCCCGTTAAAGTCAGGCGTACAAAAAACATTTATTTTATAGCCAAGCGATACAATCAATAGTCAACTATACTGTAGGAAACCTTGTTGATAATATTATATTTAGTGCTAGTGTCCTTGCACGTTATATTGTAGTATGTTTCAGTGCCAACTCGTAAGTCGTAGGCCATTATACAAAACGACGTCACGGCAGATATTCGACTATTATACCGACCAACATATACACCTGCTCGGAACTTACCTATACATGCATAAGATATTATATGTATGATCCAAATATAAGTAATAATAAATTAAAAATATGTTTAAATCATTGACCGCAGGCATTTTTTTTGTGAGATCGTGCGTGTGTAGTAAACATCATGTGCGCGTCCGAGAGCTCGTCGTGCCGGTCGCGGTCCCCGGGAAATCAGAGCGGTTTCTCGGCAGTGCTGGTTTAACGATTCGAATTTTTTTTTTACATTTACGTTGTTTTTTTTTGTATCAAAACCACATTTTAATTACTAGTTTTTAATTACGCAACGCTGAATTCGTGTACCGCACATGTCCGCAACCTCTGTAGTATGATAATAATAATAACACGTATATTATATATATTATAGTAGGAAGTCCGATGTTGAAAAAAAATTAAATTAAAAAGAATTTAATTATCAACGTTTCGATGCTTGTGTATCATTTTATTATATCCATACGCGACGAACGAATAATAATAATATAAAGTCATCGTGATCGACAACATTTTTTTTTTTTTTTGAGAAAACGATCTGCATAAATATCATCAAGAGTTTTCACATTTATTACACCTGTATACCGCCGTGAACTTTATTGGTTTCGTCATTAATAAAATGTAAATCTGTCGCTGTAGCAATTAATAATAATGATAGTAAACACGGAGGGCGATTGCGGTCGTGCGGCGGCGGGAAATATTATTATCATACGAGAGCTAAACCTGATGATAACATCATTAAATAATTATATTATAAGATACCGTATTATTATTATAGTATCTAACACACGAATCAGTGGCACGAACCTGATTATTGAATGATGGCATTGTAAATGATGGTTCGCCTGAAGTTTTAGTGTGTCCAGAAGCTATATATCATTTTTAGCGATGTTAATCTATGCATAATTGCGACTTGTCAAAATATATCGTTTAAAAGTTTAAGGCATTAGGACTCTAGTTTACAAAACATTAGAAGAGAAAACTTTTGTATTAATTATCTCCTCGCTCTTTAGGTTGCTATCCATTATAATATTTTAATTCCAAGTTATACGTACGCTTGAATAGTCCGTGCACTCGAATACGTACTATTTATTTAAAAAAAAAACGGCCTACTATAAAAACTTATCTCGTATGATTACAATATTAATTTATTGATATTTTTTTACGCAGATAAACCCCAGTTCAAGAATCGACCAAAAAACGTCCAAGCGGATTCCGGAAGTTATGTAACAATTATATGTGACGTGGACAGCAATCCACCACCAAACATCGAGTGGACGTTCGAGAAAACAAAAAAAGTGAGTGTTAAACTTTTATCAATTATTTCGCTCTTCTTCTTCTTTCTATTTCTTCGTGTTCCTCTTCTATCGAAAGTTAGAAATCATCATGATTATATATTTCGCTGTTAGGTACATAATATAATATATCACAGTGTGTATATTATTATTATGATATGATGACATTTTGGCAATTATACCTGCCCCGGGGTAGTATTTATCATTTATGCTAATTGTTTTTGAAAGTTTTAATCACGTTTCGTTCATAAGTTATATGATTTTTTAACCCCTCTCACTGCATATCAGTCAAACCCAAGTTAACAGCTGGAAAGGCGGCGCACAGACGTAAGGTTCTGTCTTCGGTCTACGCATTCAGAACAAAAAGCATTAATCATTTATTGTC
Source organism: Aphis gossypii (assembly GCF_020184175.1). NCBI lineage: Eukaryota > Metazoa > Arthropoda > Insecta > Hemiptera > Aphididae > Aphis > Aphis gossypii. The sequence continues at coordinate 61,153,884 of NC_065533.1, forward strand.
TAATGTAATTATTATTTAAAATGCCTACTGAAACTACCTATACAAACATCATAATTATCTCAGAACTTGGAATAAATTCATTCATTGTTAAAAGTTTGAAACGTATGGACGAAAATGAATTAAGTTCATAATATTTTGTTTGCATCAACTTAATTTGAATTTCGTTTCACACGAAACTTGAACTTTTTTTAGAAGTTAATTTTATTTTAAAATTATCGCGTTGTCCTAATAATATTATATATGTATAATAATAACTAATAACAAGTCGAAATTTAAATACTGCCTAATTATTCAAATACTATGACTTATACTTATTATTTAAAATACGATATGTACAAAATCATCGAAGCGAGTTGAAACTATATAAGTTATTTTGTAAAAAAAAAATGAATTAATTTCCAAATACATTTACTTAAACGAAACAAGTTCGTGAACTTTATTAGATATGCTACAGCTAGCTGTATTCTTAATTAGTTCATATTACAATGAACTTTCCAAATTCTGCGATATGATGTTATGTATTATGTTTGCGTTTTATGTAAGTAATTCGTTAATTCATTAAATAACTATATATATATTACATGGTTATATTGGTTAATTTAGTTAATATGTATAATACCAGTTGGGTTTTCGCTAATGTTCCTATGTAATTTATTTTCGTCATATATAACTGTGACTGAAGTAAATAACATACAATACTTGTTGCTGTTGTCCTCATATTAATAAAAATAATAAGATACGATAATCACACATCCCAGATGAAGATATTTGTTTTCGAAAATCATCCGAATCCTAATAGCAAAATTTGAAAAGAAACTCTAACTCTAAATTAAAAATTTAAAAAGTTCTTATATTAATAAATAAAAATAATATAATAATAATGTAAGGTTTGTTTAAATTTACCCAATACTGACATTAGTGACACTTGATTTTTATTTTAAATTTTAAATTTGTTTAGTACCTATTTCGATAAAATTCTAATAAATGGACGTAGTACAAATCAGAATAAACTTTTTAAAAATGTTTATTTATTTTGTATACATTTTATAGATATTCGCTAAATTGTTAGGTATTGTTAGTTTATAAAATATCTATTTAGTATGTAGAAAAACTAGTTGGAGTATGTATTTATGGATTCAATACATTAACGGGAAGTGTGTCCGTGATTTTATCAAATAACTACTTATTTTAAAGTATTACTTCGGAATTTCATTCATTAATGGCTAATGCTATCATAAAATAATAATATATTGTGCATTAGTCTCGTCTTCTCGTAAACATACATCTCCGCGGTTTATCGCCCTCGTTGTTAGGTACCCTATAGCAATATAAAGTCATAGATTGTGGTTTAATGTAAAACGTTTAGTGTTTGAATATTATTAATTACCACGTCCGTTGCTTGGCTGCAGGTGATGAGCTCGACTAGCAACTTGACGGTGCTCGTGTCAAATGCGACCATCGGTCGGTACCACTGCAAGGCCACCACGCCAGGGTTTGGCGAAGTGAACGCCGAGGCCTCGGTGTCCATGAGGGGCAAGCCGGCCATCGACAGCCCACGTGTCCAGTACGGCACGCCATCCGAAACAGTCCGGCTCGAGTGCGTCGCCTCGTCCGTGCCGGTCGCCGACCGAATAGTTTGGACCTATCACGGCACCGTCATCGGCACCAGGAACGATCAAAACTATTATTCGGTGAGTATACTTTGCGGTTAAAAGTTTTACGAATATTTCGCGGCGTTAAGTATTATGATGCAAAAAAATATAAAACATATTATACAATATACATATTATAAGTACGATAAGAATATTTACAAATATTCGTTTTTGATGTTGTAATTTTGTACAATTATTTTAAAAGAAATTAAAGTTTTTTAAATTTGGTTGGTCACCCAACATTTATCGGTATATTTAAACTTCAGAAGCATCAATAATCGGTTGTCTGAGTTACATTTCCACAAAGCGGCTTTAGTTGGTTATACTGATCGATTTTTGATGATAATCACAAAATTGGTTCACGGGATTTTGGCTTACTTATACATTGTTGTTGTTTATTTATTTGGTTGGTGCCCTTTTTATTATTTTCTTGATCGATCACTAGTACTAACTACTAAGACCGTCATTGTAAAAGGTTAGTGCAGAATGCAGATAAAGGATTTCAACAACTAATAATCAAGATTGTTTTTTGATTTTCTTTATTTTTGTAAATAATCAAATTTCATACCATACTTCAGAAATCTAACTAAACAAGTTAAATGTATTTTAGACTGGTTCAAGGGTGATTATTTTAAATGTATAATAAAATTTAAAACTTATTTTTTTAAGCGCTAACATTTTTTTAATAATTTAGTAAAAAAAATCATTTCCTTTTTTTATCGTTATAAATTAATTTTTAATTTCATATTTCGAATCATAGTATTTTTTTGGAAATTTTAATAAATAAAAATAAAAATTCTAAAGAGTATTTCCTAGTTAATAAATAGGTAATAGCTTGTATAACTTATCAGAATGTCAACCTTTAAAAAATCTCTTTATAACGTGCTTATTACGTTAAATCCTATTGGGCGCAGGATGATCGTCCTTATTAATTATTATATTATAAAACAAATTAAACTCGTTGTTTAAGTATTGAATCAAAAATCTTCGATTTGAAAACCAAAGTATAAAAATAATTTAATATGCACAATGCATTTGGTTGCAATAATACACATTGTATTAAAGCCATAGGCCGAACCATTTTTTGAGATCAATAACGGTGTAAGGTGTAATATATTATTATTCATCATTATATTACTCGTATTGCACGTTTGGTATGAAAAAATAAGGGAAAAGGCCATTTGCAAGACGAAACGTTCAAATAACTACGCCAGAGCGTTTTAAGAATTTGAAATTCGTATATAATGGTGAAATGGAAAAAAAAATTACATAAACACGCGGTTTGACTAAAACGAAGAAATACGCGGTTTTTTATTTTGATCGAAGTGTACGTTTTTTATTTTATTTTTTTGTTCTTCGAGATGTGGAAAAAAACCCATACATACATTAATCTAAATATCTACACATATATGTGTGATACATATATGTATCTAGAGTAATATTGATGCATATAAAGAATACAATAAACAGCTGATTAGCTGACTGGTTACAACGTATAACTTAATAGATATATTATATTATATTATCTGGACTGATTTTTGTTATTTTAAAAATAAAACTCAGTTTTTATGTACATGGTTTCCGGATGAACGGATCTCAGATATTTTTAGAGGGGTTGCCCTTGAGGGTTCTACTCGTAGGTAATTTCTTTTTAAATACAATTAAGTATTTTACGTGATTTTAATTCATTACAAACCGAATTTTATCTTTATGTATTGAAAATAGAAATTTGTACGGGGCCCTCCTTAAAAAATACAAAAACTTTAAGTATCTATTTGAAAACATTTAGTACATTTAAAACTTAAAAAATAAAAATTTAAATAAATTCCATATTATTCTATAAATAATTACTGTATCGATCTAAGCACAGTTATGAAGATCAATGCGACTATCTGTGCTGTAAAACTTCGTATTATGGGTTTCATGTTTGAACACCAGCAAATCATATGATTTTTTATAATCATTGTTTTCATCATTGCTCTTGTGATATTGACAACGACGAAGATTACAATGAATATTATTGTTATAATAAAACGCTTCAAAGAATCAATTTTATAAAGACATACTAAACTTTATGCTATTGTTATTATACAACGTTATGACAATAATTGCTTTATTATATAAATCATAACAATACAGTCGCTAACAGTCGGCGGAGGTCGTGCATGTACCTATAGCGTATATATTATTATTATGTATATACATATGTGTGTGTATGTGTGTGTGTGTGTGTAGGTAATGTAATAATTTCCGAGGGACGGGATGCCAATTATCGGAACTCTACGCCCTCTCTCTAGAGGAGTCGGTGTTAAATCCGTCCAATCAACCGCGTTTGTATATTTTAATACTTATTTTATAAGTATACAGGATACCACCAAACATGTTCATTTCCATTTTTCATATAATAATGAATTCATTATAATTCTGATCTTTAGAATTTTTAAATAGACTTGATGAAAATTTTTTAAAAAATTGAGACTTTTTGTATCACTTATGCAGTGTCCTACAGATTTACAACAATCCTCTGTGTTTCAAATGAGAAATCCTATTCCACTGTTAACTATTTAGCGAATACATTTTCTGAAAATATTTGCGTATCAAAATCAAAATTAGAGTGTGTAATTTTTGATGTATTCAACATTGAGTACTAAGAAAAATACGTCTATATTAATGTGGATTCGGAAAATATGAGGGCTATGATAGTTTTAAAAATATGTGGACTTTCGGTACCTATATTATTTCAAAATTCTAAAAATCAGAAATTGAATCAATTCGTTATAAAATGCAATTATTGGGATCACTCTGTATAAATTGCAATGTTCCGCGATGATGTTTAAACCTAATAACAATGATTTGGTAATTGTGTTCACACAAATTTGAGTACAAATAACAATGTCACATTATTATTATTATGTAACACGGTAACATGATATTTGAGCGAATAGTAAGTTAACTACTGCTATAATTACTTATAATTTACCCGTGAAATTTATCACGTCAATTGCAAAATCTTTCAAGCATAAAATTCGTTTAAGTAAAAAAATTGTTACGACAATAAAATATGTATAGTGATTAATATACTTTATTCGTATTGTCTCGTTGTTAAATTATCTTTAACGATAATAATATATTGCCTATAATAATACCTATACTTGAAAATGAAATAAATCTAATCCAAAAGCAAAGCGTATGACGTAGGAGATGATGAGTTCTCCGAGTCCTTATACATTTAAACCAATAAAAAAAAAATAAAAAACAAACATTTTACTTAAAATAAAAATAACAAATACAATTAAAATACCATATAGTGTTTATCTATACGTTAACCCCTCAAACTTTATTATGATAATATAATAAATAATGCGATTAAAATAATATATATAAATAAGTCTGCGTTTTGGCGATCGTGCGTACGTAATACACTTATACTTCGACGTCACATTTGGAGTCTCCCCTGTGTGTTTTAAACGTGCGTGAAAAAAACTAGGTACCGTCTAAAATTACGATCGTCGTTGCCGGAACCATGTACAACGATATAATAATAATAATAATAGAAACGCATACCGAAAATGAGATCGACCGTCAGCGCGTAAATCATTTGTACCCTTTTATAATATATATATATTATATATATATATACATTTATGTGTGTGTAATATATGTTTATATATTGTATATAATAAATATTATACGGCACATATTTTCGTCTGTGCATTTTGAACCGATTCCAAAACCAAATATAATAACGTACACACAACGATTATTTTTTAGAACAGAACCTATACGATATATGTATAGTGATCCACCACGTGTCTCACCCGTTCTCCCGGAAATCGCGTCTAGCCATCGCCCCGTGTATGCCTATATAGGGTAAAACTTTTGATAGGTATACGTTTTTTAGTTCCGTAATAGTTTCTTGGAGAGCAAATAAACAGTGAAAACGTGAAATCAGCTAGATTTGAGCGCGTCTTTTCGTTTTGGCCTAGTTATCCACTATTTTTATTAAACTATACATAATTTATAAACCTATATATTATGTGAAGTGAATCGCCAATATTTATACTCATTGTATTTTTATTTCTTCAATATATAGTTTTTCGAAAACTATTTTTCGTACTATATACAAAAAGAGCACAAACTTATACTTTTCCAATAACTACTCTTTCTATCTTCTTACTGTTAATTGGATGATTTGTTTGAAAATGTTGATGTATCGAAATCAAGATTCAAACGGCTAATTGTTGTGTTACTTAACTCTATGCTCTAAAGGATATCATAATATTTCCAATATTTCTATGATAATAGGTATATAAATCAATGACGGTATAAATACATTAGAAAATTTCAAAATATTTGTATTCAATTCAATTGTTGTTCTCTAAGTACCTAATAAAAAACTATATTCATAAATATTGATGATTTGTTTTTTAAAAAAAGATACCATAATCTTACATCTAATTAGGGAAGTTATAATTACAAAAACTATCTTGTCTAGTTGATATAAATGGTGGACAAAAAAATTATAGTTTATATTATTTTTGTTGTTTTTATCTTAACAAAATGTTGTTTTACGAAGTATTGTTCACTTTTTTTCATTAAACGAGCATTTAATTATGTTTGTAGAATTTTCAGACAGTATATCGTCGTTCAAAAACATTGTAGTATTTTAAGTCTATAATAATAATTATATATATACTCTTCAATAATTAAAAATAAATATTAGTAGTATCTATAACGGCCAATAGACAGTAGCCCGCGGTATTTATCACCATTTTATATATAGATATATATATATATATAAGACAAAATAATAAGTATAATTTACGTACGACAACAATAATTATATCAATATAATAATAATTTTTCATACGTGAACTGTTGCAGGTACTGGAAGACCCGACGGAAGATGGTGTGAAGAGCACGCTGATCATCAGGAACTCGAGACAGGAACAGTTCGGTGCCTATAATTGTACAGCTTCCAACGACTATGGGTCCGACTCGATCGTCATCGTGCTGGTGCCAAAAAGTATGCTACACACTCGATTTGGGTGCTTGTATTAATCTAACTAAAATATTTAGGAAAAAAAAAGCGTGGCTTTGAAAATTATGCATCATGTTTATTGTAAAATAAAATAACATTATTTGAGGACTATTATTTGAAATGGACTTCTTTTCTTGCTAAAAATACTTATTTTCTTACTGGTATTTTGAAAATCTGTTTGGATTCATCCTCTTATTATATGTCATCTAACAAACAATTCTTACAATTTAGAAATAATATATTTAACATTATTTTACTTTTTAAGTACAAAAATGTACCTACTTATATTAAACAGTGCAGAATTACACTTCTTAGTATAAATAAATTTAAAAAGCCATTCATATGATCCACAGTTTATTGTTAAAACGTTCAAATCAGATTTCAATATAGAAATCCCATTATCATGTCGAACGCTATAGTGAAATTAAAATTGCTCGATTTAGCCTGTGAAATATAATATTATATGTAATATTTAGCCTAAACGTTAACTTTATACATAACTCTTTGCTAACGGATGCGTTTCGAATCACTTTTTTTTCAAATTCACGAGCTTGATAAATTTCATTTAATAGATAACCGAAAAATATACATCAAGCCATTAACAGTTATTTATACATTACATTTTCGTTACAGAAGACTTTATGCTAATCTTGGCAATCATTGGTGCTGTGGGCGGAATCATAGTCATGATTATGATTTTCTCCGTCATCGGGTTTTGTCGACGTTCGACATCTCAGAAAAAGAAGAAAGCCAAATGTGAGTTAAAATTTGTATTATTATATGTATAAAAATATGGCTCGTCCTCCACTCTTCCCATTATTGTATTCACAACGAACGAGGGGTAATGATTAGGTCTAAAAAATAAAAAACTTATTTTATAAATAAAAATTGTTCAATATTAGCTTCTAACGCTGCAATGCCAGATTTAACTACCAGTTGTGCGTTTTATACATTGCAGCATTGGACCCTCAGACGTTGTGACTTGATGTTTTTTTTTTAGTAACTCTAACCTAAATCGTAAAATTGTTTTTGTTAGGTTACAGTATATAAAATCAATCAAGTGTACAATTCTGTTTTATCTTATCCAGAATTTAAATTATTTTATTAAAAAATCCACTGTATCAAAGCAGTATCATATTAATTTTATACATAGCTGGTGTAGTAGTGTGCGAATAATTTTCCTATTTTTTTTTTTTTTTTTTTTGTTAGGAAATAGTACTTATATTTGGTTGGGCTCTGAATCAATATAATATATTTTATTGAAGTAATAGATTCAAGTTATATATTACTATATACTCAGAGAGTGCAACCAAGAGTGTACATTTTTAAAAGACACCTACAATATAAAACTTATAATATAATCTTGAGACTTGATTCCGACATTATAATAACAAATACATAATATTATGTGGGTTTGGTAGTTTGGTTATTAATTTTTTAAGTGGACATTATGAAAAATTATACTTTTTGTCACAACGTTTTATTTTTAAACTTAATTTCATTCTTTAGACACGGAGTACACGGTAGGCATGCGTTTTTCTTCTGAAAAATTCCTGCAGGGTAACACATTATGATAAAATATATCTAATATTAATTCATTGTTCTATGTAATACGTTACATGCTATTCTCGCGTGTTTATAGACCGGTTAGTTATTCTATTTGAATGGCAGTAGTGTATGTGTATTTATATATGTTAATTATTGAAGGGGCAAAGAGATGGACCGCCATATATCTTCAAAAATGTCTGTCCAATCTACGTAATTCTTATAGATTCTAAAGTCTATCACTTATTATTGATTTTTATGCATTAAAATTTTTCTCAGATAAAATATTATTCTGTCTAGGAAAATAAAATTATAACTCTGTCACGATTAATAAAAAATTTACAAAAATTTCGTCAAATTATACGTAAAAAAACATCATTTCAAATTCAATCGTTGATACTTTTCAAGAAAATAAATGTATTTTTGTTCGTTCGTCGTTTGCAAAGTTTGCGAGTAAAATCTTATAAAACGATGATCGAAAGTGGCCGAAAAATAAATATTGCTTTACATTGCGTAACGCGTTCTTTTATCCGCACCCAAACGTACACAATAATAATATTATGTATTATACGAAAACGCTGTTTTAACCACATTAACTCATTATACATACGCATAAATATAATATACACAAAATTATATGTAGGTAGGTAGTTGTAATATGTATACTCACACACACACACACACACCAAACGAGTAGCCCGAAGATGTAACCGCGACATTCTATAATGGCCCAAACTATGTTATAAGGTCTACAGTAGCGGCAGAACTATTATGTTTGTATGTGTGCGTGTATAATGTGTATATTACCATAATGTTTATGGCTTTATTTATTTCTTATATTATTTATGTGGAGTACCTATTAAATGACTATTGAGTTACATTATGTTTTCCTCGTAAAACATTTGAGTTTCATTTATATTATTTTTATACATATATGTATAATAACATGGCTGTAATGACTCCGCCTTCACATATAGGTACACATTATTATTATTTCCATCCTACCGTCCAATAATCGTAAAAAATATTTATGCAGCTCCGCGGCCGTGCGTTTGTATTTTAATTATAAAACTAATCTCCGTCAAAGACGTCGTCGTCGTCGTCGTGTTCATCGTAATAAAATAATATTATTGCATAAAGTAGCGAAGAACGCGCGCGAGGCTCGCATTATAAACCGGACACGCGCATATAGTAAGTCACTGCGGTGGTATAATAGATACCTACGACGTCGTCCAAACGACTCGTGACAATCGAACATATTAACGTGTTATTCGAGAAAAAGCGAAACACAGCGTTTCCGGCCAATTATAGGTAATAATAATACATCGTACGCGATCATGACTGCATCAGTCACTCCAGAAATGTCCGAAAGCGTGCTGTGCACAGTTTTCGTTCCGTCTCGACCCGGCGGCCCCGAGCAATAGAGTTTAACGACGGCCGTTTAAATTATAAACAGTTATTGCGAAATCCGCAACGGCAATCGTTTGTTGAGTACGGTCGGTTTCGCGACGTGTATCCCAAACCGTTTCCGGATTCGCACCGGAACGTGCGTTTGCAACTATTATACTGCAGACACCGGAATATTGTATTATGCACATTGTATACGTGTCCGTATCCCGACAAGTGAATCGGAGTAGAGATTAAATAACGATCGAATCGACGTCGACGTCGGCGTTTTAAATAATCCAACCGATTTTATTTAGAGATCGAATTTTAATTTCGAACGCGTATTACGCAATCGCAGAGAGGAGTTAGGTTTTTTAACGAAAAAACTGGGAGGTGCTGCTATAAGCACGCCCGCAAGCCCGCTACCCAAATCTCGCATACACGTGGGTTTAAAAACCATCAGTTATAAAATATATTGTCTCGATTATTTACGATATGGAAATCGTTCGGTAGGTATCTATGAATATTATAATAATTTATCGATTCGCGTCTGGGCGATCGACGTGAAAAATCGTAAACGATTCTAATTATTGTTGTTACACCTAATACCATCGATTAAATAATATATATAATATATTTAATCAATGCTAATACTATTATTACTAGGTACGCGACATAATATAATCTGATACGTATTTTAAAAACAGTTTTAATGTTTTTTTAATCGCGATATTGTGATCGTGAATTATTATAATATTATTTCGATATCATTATTATACGATACCGATCGAAGCAGAGATTATAATAATATCATATATTGTATAGCGTCATCGCATTAAAGAGTTTTTGGATTCGATGACGCCAGCGAGTGAAGCGGGGAGGGCCGTAAAAACAACACGACGCTGCGTAAAACCGCCGTGAACGGTTCGGTTGTGTGTAGTACAATAATTATATTTTTTTATGTAATTTATAATTTCACGTTTTATGGGTACTTAAAAATTGTAAATGTACACAAACTAAAACGTTCTGAGAGCGCGTGATGCGTGTTCGCGCGCTAGGTGCAATTATCGTTTGTACATTATACTTTACCCCGATCTCGTATGTCTCGACACGCGTTCAATCGCCAACAGTCTTTTTATTTTTATCCTTTTTACGCACACGAACATCTCTGTTATATACGCCATTAGTCGGTTTACCTAAGCGTACAGTGAATAATATGAATCCTAATTAATCGCCGGACTCGTGTCGACCGGAATTTGCGTCGTCTGTACCCATATATATTTTACATAAACGTTATTACTATATATTATAATAAATAATATAATATAGGTCAGTCTGTGCAGTGATAGATTACCGCTAAAATATTAACCGTATAACGCGCTTTAAATATATTGTCATTCCAAAGACCGTGCGTATATAATGACCGTCTGTAGTTCTCATCAACCGTGTCTCCGGTATCCACTCGACGATATCTATACACCGATCGAGGTGTTTACATTAACAACGTGTCAACATACATAATATTAATATATACCGTGTCTGCGAATGTAGTGTAATCACGAGGGTCGAGAGTATGTTGCGGATAATAGTTTGACTTATGTTATAATAATGTTATAATATTAAGAGGACGCCACGCGCATCCTTAAATGATTTGTAAAAACTGTTTAGCGTGAAAAACAACCACTCGGACTATAATAATATAGTCGTATTATAGTTAAGAAACGTGTATATCGCATACACAAGGCTATACAATATTTGCTATGTAGTAGCGTTTTAATTTTTGTCATACCATTATTAATAACAAGAAAGAGTTGTTTTTAAATCCGGTTATTATTTTTTTTTTACATATCTGGAACATAAATAATTTTTTTTGCCATTAACATGATAATAAAAAAACAAAATGCGACATGAAAAATATTGTCTTGTAAATATAGTTTATAAATTTGATTTGTTGACTATGACATTAGCTGGCCGAGTGGAATTTTTTTTCAGAAAAAAATGTTTTCTTTATAATCTCGTAATTACACTACAATCAACTACAGTGATACATAGTATTATACTGACATGATCATATAATTTGAGTTAACTTGAGATCGATCATCCAATAACTTTTTAATTTTTCCTTCAAACAATATGATTTTCAAAATATCTAAAAACTAAAGAATTTCAGTATTCATTAATTCGAAAAAAAATTAAATACTTTAAGTTTTTAATTATTTGAAGATTTTTTACACTGGAAAATACTCAAAAAAAGCGCAAAACATGACATACGCTTTTAAATAAAAAATATTACTCGTCTATTGTGACGCATATATGTGCAAGTGCGCCATCTTTCCTCAACTGTTTAACATTACATTCCGAGAAACCATTTAAAATGTACGCACATTCCCTCAAACGCAGTACACACGGATATAGGAGATTTCCGAAATTGAACTACTTAAAGCATATCGCGGTTCTTTTTGATTATTTTTATAAATCTCATTAAAATACCATAAGACCCTAAAAAATTGTGTGTGTGGCAAAGCATTGTAAAAATTACATTTTTGCGTTATAAAACAACGTCAATGTCGGGTGGTGGTTGTTTTTGATATTTTAAAAATAGGTAGATACTTTATACTGGCATTTGTTTTTTAACTTTATTTTGTAATGAGTAAAATTATTATACAAACCGCGGCATTGTGAACGATGTCTGCAATAAACATAGGTATATAAGTAGTACGTAACCAAATTTTGGGCTGCGACTGATAGGTCGCTAATATCGAATATATATAATACTGTCTGCGGTCTCAATCGCAAAGTTTATAATATATTATTATTATTATTATTATAGATTAGTTGTCGAAAACACGCGTGCACCGCGTTCGTCCGTTCTGTTATTATTCACTTACTGTTTGTACAAGTTGTACCTAAATACCATTATAATAATATTTTGTATAATTTATTAAAATAGAAGAGGGAATATGATATTATTGTAGTCAACAAAAATAGGAATATACCTACTTATATTTATAAAGATAAAATATTTTTATAATATTATGATATAACATAACTTAAACCATTTAAATCATATAATATAATATTATCATCGGATCTAATATGTAAATATTATTGCAAAGTGTGAACAATTTCCTATAATGATTATCAATGTAGTCAAGTAGGATGATTTCAACGCGCGTTTCAAATTTCAACTTATTAAATCTTAACCAAATTCTAATTCGGTCTATTATTAAACACATACTTCGATGAATGCGCAAACAACCAATTATTTATCATAATAATATTCAATCGTATTTATAGATGGTTAAATACAGCAACCGGCTGATCAACTGATCTCAAAACGTGTAAACCATTCACGGAAATGCATTTTTTTTTTTAACGAAATCAATTTAGAAACTCGTACAATTATTCTTACTATCATATATAATGACCGACGTGCCGTGAGAATCGTAGGTTTTCGACATCTCACAGCTAGTTGAATATTACAATTTATAACATACAATGTCGATGTGATTCGAGATTTTGAAAGACGTATAGCCACTGAAAAGAGATAAAAACCGGCTCATGACCACTGAAAATATTTTTATAGCACAAGAAAACGAATCTTTTTCGATACTAGTATTTTTTTAGTGGTGGTCAAGAATGTCAGAATGACAATACAGCGCCAGTTTTTTACGGTTTTATCACAATGCGAATTATATAGTCTGCAGTTTCATCATTAATACAACGATGATAGATTTAATAAAATTATATACGTTTATTTAACTAAGTATCTGAAAAAATAATATATTCTCGAGATAGAGTGATGGTTTTCAAATTTGTTAATTAAATTATTGGTCGTATCGTGGGAAATATGTGGAACTGAACACTTTTAACGAGTAGAAAGTAACTAAACTTTAAAATTAAACATAGAATGGAAAAAAAATAAATTAAATAATAATATTGAGTCAATTACAACACATTTGCCTAATGAATCGCGAAAGAAGAAAATATTACAAGAGTAACGACGGTCAACCGAGGAGGATAACTTAAATTTGTTAAGCACTGCAGGGTACACCGGGTTGGGTTATAAACAGTATAGACGTAGTGGGCGGTGGTAGGGTAAGGAGCTTCAAAGTGTAACAAAGTTTTGTTTTGTCGATGTTTATATTTTTTCCAAGTGAAGATTCCGCTGCTGCTGTCACATCGAATACACGGTACACACAATTGCCGTCACTGTGATCGAATAGCAATAGATCTGATTTACATTATACATTAAACGAACAATATAACGCAATACACTACTTGACGATAATTTTTTCATATTATAATCAAAAGACTGTAAATTTGTAACAAAATACATATTTTTATTACTTAATTTAAGACATGACTTTCTCAACACAAATCGTTTAAATTATATAATAATGAATATAGGTAACCGTTTTTATGAAACTTTAATTTTGCATACTTCATCATTTTTGATTCTCGTGATTTGGACTTTTTCTAAAGTATTTTTTTTTCTTTTGGTTGCATTTTACAGTAATTTTAACAATTTTTGTTGATTAAAATATCGTTATTATTATTATTTTTTTTTGTTTGCAGACAATAATTCTAAGTTATTATAAAATATATATATATAGTTCCCAAGAGAGTGTCAGTCATTATGATAAATTAAAACATTGAATCATGATTATTATCTTTTTTTGTTAGCATTTAAATATTAACTTTAAAATATATTTTTTCTTTTCAACAAGACTTCATGCTTACTAGTATGTTTAAAACTTTACACTCATATTTTAGTGCACGCATTTATTTGAAATTTAAGAACGTTTTAATATGTTGCACTTAAAATAGAAATTCGAGTTAATTTTTTTGAATTCGATTCACAGCCCATAATTTACGAATGTTTTCCTAGGGTACTGTCCATTCGCTCTTAAAATATAAGTACGAGTATTATATTTAGGTATCGACCACGTGTACATATTATGTTACAATATATTTGATGGCTACGAATGACTGGTCATGACTTCGCAGAGGAAGTGAAAAAGACTGTGTATATGGGTACTGTTGTTATGTTAAAATAAAAAAATCTTCTCTTACCACGTTATCGCTTACACGGTATTTGGTGCTCTACTCGCGTATTGTTATTATACTTTTGTGATAATGACGTGAACTATATCACACAGCGGTTAATACGAGCGCGTTTAAAATATAATATGCGTATAGGTATTTACTACACAAGGGATACGGTGGTGACTTACTATACGCTATTATTCGCGTCTATCTGGATAACAGATCTTTCACTTTTACCCTCTACGCTTACACGTATAGCTATTCATAATAATACTCTACATGAATATACGTGTGTACATCGCACAACGTCGCATATATATACTTGTCTCGCGGATGCATATAGTGTATAGTATACATAACATACGCGATCATTATCCGTTGACGTTTGAGTCATATAAACTGCTGCTGCAGTATTACGTAATAATGTATATAATAATATTTACATACCTATATACTTATGACGGCACTTGAAATATCAGTCGAAAACAACCCCAAACGACCGACGACGACGACGACGACGACGACCCCGATACGAACCACCGATAACGTATTTACACGCACGCATGACTATGTAATAAATTATCATAGTCTGCAACGGTGACGGATTTGTGGGAAGGCGATTTATAAGATGCAGTGGTCTGGGATCACCGCTGCGTTTTAGGGACGAAAAATTCTTTAAGCGTGGGAGAATGCCAATTTAAATTATCTGAAGATTAACAATTATTTAAAAAATAAATATTAAATATTCTTAGTTCGGTTGATCCTTTTAATATAGACTTAAATTCCGTTCGAAAACGGCCCTTTTAACTCGTAAAGCAAAGTCGAATTTGCCCATCCTTTGCAAAATACTCATCGTATAATGAATTTGTCATTATTGTAAGATCTGTAGGTACTTCAAATTATTATCTTATCGAATTCACTATATTACGCCGCCCTTACTGGAGCTGGAATAATCGGTGCTACTATAGTTTCGGAAAATAGAAATCCACTACTATATATAGTATTGCTATTATAGTGCTGTGTACACTAAACGCGACTATAACGTGCATACAAATGCATAATTAACTGCGTAGTTGCGTTTTACGTAGAATTCTTCTATTTCTCGTGAATTGTGTTTGAAATAGTATAAAAAGTATATTATATTAAAATTTGAATAGGTGCTAATACTAAATAATGAACTTACACGAGTTTCGTGCCTACCTACCTACCTATGTACGTATAATGCCATTATATATTATTATTATGAAAAATGTGTTAAAAGAACGATAAATCTTTAAATCCGCCACTGCGTACCTGTGTATGCTGGCATTACCGCGTTGTGTACAATATTATATTATCGTTTGCGGAATTTTTATTTAAAAACTAATTTACCATCATCTTTTTTCATATATTTATCCAAAACAACAGAGAAAATCGCTGTGTGTATATATTATTTTACGCGCATTATACGTATCCCGGATTAACCAGGATTTTGTTGGGGAGGGGGTTTGATATTTGATATAGTACAGAGGTTACTATTTAAACGTTTTTGTACTTTCTTACATATAGCTAAGTATATATATATAATTATAAAGATTTTTGAAACAACAATATTAATACAAATTACAATTTGAATATCCGACGTCTCGCGTGTTGTGTTCAAATAACATTGAACACGTTTTTAGATTTTCTTGAAGTTTGAGGAGGGTTGCGCTCTTCCTAGTGTAACCACCGATACGTTTACGCGTACACGTTTCCGTTAAAAATGCTCGTTTACCATGGTCCAGACCGTTCTATCGACACAACGCCAGCTGGTTTTTAAGCTGTTACATTTTTAGACAAGTTTGCTTTATGACATAGACAATTACGTGAAAAAGTGTATTAAAGATAATTCCATCCACGCGACGTTTACAGCTTAAAAATAATCCATCGATTTCTTTTAATGTAATATATTCTATTTGCAAAGAAAAATCGAAATATTAAGGCTTTAATCTTACCCTATTGAGTTAATGCGTATAAAATCCAAATGTAACATTTTAAGACTTGTCACGATTGGGTTTATTTGCTCTTAACCGTCTCTCAAAAAATTTAAAACTGACATAAGTATGATAAAATAAATGTTTATAAAGTTACTAATCAAACTAGAGTCTAACTTTATTATGTGATTCAATTATATGGGATAGGTACTTATTAGGTATTGCTGAAACATCAAATATAAGTACAATTTAAACCGTTGAGTCGGTTATAAAAAAATATTAAAAGCTCTCGCTTAACGTTTAAAATGAAACGATACGTATAATATAGATCTTAAAATACTATAACCTTTTAGAAACTGCTAAACATGCACACATAAAATACCACGCAAAGGCTCTTAAGCCTCTTCTGCATTCAGAAACATTAGTTTTAGCTCTCTCTCTCTCTTCTCAAAACTTCTCAAATAATATATCAAATAGGCGTCTAACACGACAATGGTAAACGTATATGTAAATACCTTTTTAAGAAAATTTCTTCTCCAAACCAAAATAATAAACATATATTCATAACACGGAGACGGAGTGAACCCAACCCACGCGGTCTCTTCTTTCTCTGGTGCATTTAAAATGTATAGTCTAGGTTTAATATTTAATCACTTATGTTTTACTTCACATCGTATTATGCGCAGATTAAATAGTAGTTATCTTGTAAAAAATAATATTATGAATTGTTTGGGTTTGTTTTTAGTTGTTATTAAAATTTTGAAAAAATAATACTATCGATTATTTTGAATGTAAATTGTAAATACAGAGAATTTTAATCATCAATGCCGTTAACGTGTAGGTAATCACTAATAATGTACACGATAAATTTATTTAAATAATTTTGAAATTCATTAATGGTTGTTCACATTGATAAAATAATTGTGTGTATACCTATTTCAATGGTCGAAAAAACGTTAATTATTTTAATGATATAAAATATTGTTTAGTTAAACAATAATGAAATTAATAATATTTTAATAATAATTAATATAACTTCTATTAGTTAGTTCGGTCTATCATTGGATGGACTCGTGTACTATTATTTTATGTATATATAGGACAATACATCCTTTTATCTAATGCATTTATTGTGTTTTTACGTTGATTTTAAATATTTAATTTAAATAAAATGTAACTGATTTTAGCTAAATCAAAGTACTTTTATTTATTTAACTTGTAACTTTTACGAGTTTAATAGAACGAAAAATTACATTAAACGGTAAACATAACTTAGGTACATACTTTTTCTATGTTTACTTACTCAACTTGACGAATTTAAAAATTAGTTAACTTGTTCAGCCTTGTATAATATTATTACTATTCTGCAATACGTGTATTATACATTTAGAAACCATCGGTTAATTAGATTTAATCAATTAAATATTTTATGCATACCTATAATATAAACATGTACCTAGGTACTTCCCACAAACGTTCAGTTTAAATTAAAAAAAATGTGTACACACATATGTATCTATACATACGAACTGTTATGATGAAGAGCGCTTTACGTCCGGCTCAGAACCCAAAATCATTAATCTGTACCTAAACACGATCTACAACATTATTATATGTATACAATAATAATAATAATAATAACAACAACAAAATATAACATAAGCAAAGCATACGCACTCGTAAACTGATCGAATGTGGCACGCCCTTTGTTTTTCGTATTGTTACATTGAAATCCAATCTCAACAACTATATGCGTATATGCTATGTATACATATTACTTATAGTCGTCACATAATAACAATAATAATAATAATAATACACGCATACATATACACTTGTAATTTTGACAACCGCCGAAGCGAACAAAAAATACGTCAATGGTACGTATATGCACTATATAGGTGAATATATTATACGTATATGGCTATATTATGTATAATAATAATGATATTATGTATATAACGTGCACCCCTTAAATGAATTGATTTTTTTTTACATAAATACATACATAATATTATATATATATATATATAATATATTTGAATAGAAGAAAAAACCGTGTACAGTATTGCGAAAAGTCTACACTATTATTGTGTCAGCACCGTGAGATTTCCAAACATGCCACAACTCGGTCGACCTAGTATATATCTATGGAAAAAAAAACGTATATTATACTCTCCGACCCTGCAATAATACTATCGTTATAATTAACCCTCTGTGACACTCGAGGGGTATCTGCCTATAATATAGTATTTTGCATAATCGAGATAAACATTTATCCCGATAAAAAATAATTTCACTTACTTTGTTCTCAAATAATTATTTACTCCTAACCTAACGTTGGAACACGGGGTCGTATTAAAATTGTAAACTTAAACTTGATTTGCCCTATCACAGTTGAGTGTTAAATGAAATAATATTATAGGAACCGTAGTACACAATGATATCTATCATTCTAATCATTCTATACCGTTGTTGATATTTTTATCTAGGCCAAAAACAGTTACTTATTTCTACGTATTTATAGTTTTATTTTTTATTTTTTTGAATCTGAATTTACGGGACAAATTGTGATGCTAATGAGCGAATGGTGACGAAAATAATGCATTTTTTTAAAAAGTCGTGTATGGTAAAAGTAAAAAAAACCCTACTTTTGAAATATAAATTACTATACATTCGTAATATAATAATCGTATAAATATCATATATGATCGAGTTGATTAAAGCTTTGTAAATTTTATTATAATTGAACGAATTTCAACGAATATAATAGTATATTTAGTACATTTATGAAAATCTGATTTTTTGGAATTTTTAAGACGAGTATACAATATAAGGACCATGTTTTTAAATTATTAATTTTTTTATACAATTTAAAAAGTTTCTAGTGGTGGTTGAGACTTATTTTTTTCAAATAATTTAAAATTAATTTTTTTTAATTTTTTTAATAATTTTACCTAACCATTTATTACATTTACCTACTATAAATTGATAGATAAGTAGATAGATATTTTTATTTATTTTGAAAACTTGTAATCATAGCCTTCACGTCAATTATTACTCCATTATTATTTATGTATTATTATTTATTCTTATTTCAAAAGTAAATGTTAATATCGAACCAGGAAAAATCCTTAAATTTATTTATTTACAGCTAAATGGATATGTTTTCTTTTATAAAATATGTATAGACTACCTAATGAAAAAAGTTATAACTGTAATCTAAAAATGAATAATATAGAAATGATACATAAATAACAATAGATCAAGTTGCACGAGGAAAAATTAGTAATAAAAACAAAACATAAAATTTAAAATACAATAACAGAACAAAAAAAGAACAAAACAGCAAATAGAACGAGAACCATAAGAAAAACACTATGTATATAATAAGAAGTATATAAAACTACAAACCAAATTAGATACATCTTTTTTTTATCAGTCTTTCCTTTTAATTATTTTTGTTTTTTGCTTTTCATATTCCTTATTTTTTATTATTTTTTTCTTTATTTGTATCATTTTTCTGCTTATTATTTAATATATTTTAACATGAACATTGATTATTTGAGCAGTTTTGAGAAAAACCAAATTAATACAATTATTTTCTTAAAGGTTAATGGCCTTAAAAGAAAATAATTTATTCCATTGTTAGTTTTGCAATAAGAAGCTGAAAATAAATCTAAATCTTGTGTATTATAGTATGGAATTTGAAAACTAATTTCATAAAATAACTCGGAACAGACAATATTATAGTTAGTAAGATTAAACATAAACATATCAGTAACTTGTGACTAATGGAAAAGGAATTACAGCCGATCTACGTTAAATAAAATTGAAGAAGACCATAGGTATATTTATTATAAACAATAAATTATTTAAAAATGTATATTGACAAGTTTTTAATTACTTTGTAAATATGTATGTCATATACATAATTTCACAACCAATAAATTGTGGAGCCAAAATCAAGATTTTATATGCCCAAAAAAGTTTATATAGTTTTCAAACAAAAACATTTCTAAAATGTTTAGTATTTCTATTAATAAAACCTATCGCTTAATAAGTATTTTATAGTTAAATTTAAAATACTTAAAATCTTTCAAAATATATTTGATTGAACTAACTCTAATAAGTAAACTAAGGTCAATGACCAATGTTATGATGAAAATTATAATATGTTTACTACGTGTAATATGGAATTCATAAATATTTATTTAAAAGTAAATGTTAATCACCATCAAATAATAAAATGATTATAGAAGAATCAAATATTAGATGAGGATAATTTGTAAATATTAAAACTAGTAGTAAAAATTAGTGTACAAAGGCTAAGTATACTAAAAAAATGTTAGGTAAAACCTTATCTTAATTAAACAGAAAAATTTCAAACGTTAGATTTTAAATAAGTTCATTATTGAATGAAAAAAAAATAATCGTGCTTAGTAAATAACTCTGTATAATTGCATTTTCATATAATACTAATAAAAGTATATGAATTACGAATAATATGGTCGAAAGTCAAGTCGTCGTAAAGTTTAGTTGTACTTGAAGCTGTAGTGACGTCTATAATAATCTATTATAATAATACATAGTTATCTTGTAAGTCACAAAAATCAACATCATTATATAATACACACAAAGCTCAATAAAGTGCTCTACGAAACGAGACCACGATGTATTGTAATAATAATATGACCGATTTTCTGCAATAATATAATACAGTCGAGTCTCGATAACTCGTAAACCGCAATAACTCGAATTTCTTTTTGTCCCTATGGAATTTTTATACACTTAATGCAATATATGTAACTCGAAAAATACATAAGTCGAATTAATTTTTACCTCCCTTGAAATTTGAGTTATCGAAATTCGACTGTATATTATTAATTTATATATATAAATTGTATAATACAAAAATTAAACCATAATATACGATCTTTAAAATGTACTGATATAAGTTTTTTGAAGTTAAGGTTGAAAGGGTGCCAACTAAGTTAATACTGATCAATAACTGTTCTGTTGTCCAATCGATCCTTAATTCTGGCTTGATTACACATGTATAATATTACATACGTCATGTAACTATTCAAATATTTTATATGATTATAATTTATAGCTTTTGCTGTATAATAAGTATATTACCATAAGTACTAAGCATATATATGCTCACTAGTTAAAAATACTTTTGAAATGTATCTCATTTAGGTATTTATACGTATAAAAATAAACTTCGATTATCTTATGAAAAAAAATTTACTTGTCTATGATTCACTTCAAAACCGAAATTCATTTTAGCATATTTTCTTTTGTTAGGTAAGTTAAATCACCGCAAATGCCCCTAGAAATCGAAATTTAAGCGTATAAAATAATATTTAATTTTTAGAAAAAAAAATCGTAAAAAACGCATCCATTATTTTATTACACGTATATAATATACTCAGAGTATTGGAAATAGGAATATACACTAATCCCATGACCAATTCAATTAAAACGTATAGAGATTTAGACACAGAAACATATATCTAACAATATATATATATATATATATATATTATTATGTGATAGAATATTTTGTGACCTATTGTGCATTCTGTCAACTGCAGGTATAATAATGTCCTTTATGATTTAATAAAAATAATAGTATGACCGCCCACTATACCTACGATTGTTCCAATTCCAATATATTTTCTCTAATGCAATTAATATAGAAAAATGTCTTTATATAATCTTAAAAAGCTATTTATATTATATTTATATATTTTATATTTTAGAACAAAAAAAATTGTTAAGTAGTTCTTTAAATAAATTTGTTAGATGTAAAAATAAAAATGAAAGGAAAAATGAATAAATTATTAAAAAGAAAATATTGAAAATCGGAATTTAATTGATTTCTTTTATTAAATGATATTATAAATTACAAGTTAACTGAATTATATATAATTTTTAATAGATCAACCTTTTTTCCATTTAAACAAATTTCATTAGTTTTCAATCAAATAAAATGTTATTTATGAATTTTATAAGTACCTATAATATATTTATCTATCATGTATCATATCTATGGAGTGTTGCTGGAATAGAAAATATCTCAAAATAAAAAACGACGTCTTTTAAAAGTTATGATGGCAATAATTAATGTGTTTTTTTACAATCAAATGATATAAATCTTAAGTAGATTTGTGGTCACGTCATAAATATACATCTAATAGTTTAGATACATCGGCTTTTCTGTCATCTAATAATAAACGTGTATACTTAATACTATGAAGAAATTCGATGACTGTAAATGTTTGAAACGAAAGGTTAGGTTAAGACATAATAAATCGTTATACCATTGGTCCTCCGCGATGGTAACTGATTTTAGACTGTAAAAGCATAAACAAACCCCACCACGGTTTGGTTATTAGAACCAATAACTAACCAAATACTGAATTATGGCGTTTAGTCGTGTTAATAGCTATCGAATTTTCTCAACGTATAGGCGGTATACCAAAATAATATTATATTATAGGTACTATAAGCACTCGTTATCAGTGTCGGGCCGAAGAGCTTAGTTTTGATGCAGCCGCGTCAACTTTTCAATTTCAAATATTCTTATCGAGTACTTAAAAAAATTCCAATTGAATACCTTAAATAGATAGGTACCTATCTAGTGGTACGTAGAAAATATATCATTTTTATCACAATACGAGTAAAAACCCTTTGGTGTGAGGATGGGGGGAAGTGTGGAGCGGTGGAAGACGGCCTCGCGGATTTATGAGGTTTGATATTAAGGGGTAGTAAATACTTAATTTTATATGAAATTGCGTCGTTTAAAATTTGATTGCAATCCGCCATCAATGCTCGACGTCATAATAATATAAATATGTTATTTTTTTTTTGCAGCTGATTTTGGCGCCGAGTCGGACATGGACAATAAGCAGAGCGCTGCGGCCAGAGAATCGGACGCGTCGTCCAACGTGTCTGACATAAAAATGGAGACAGGAACAGGGTCATCGCTGAGCAACTACCGGTACAAGATCGACTACGGTGCGGACTCTTTGACGGTTACTACGACCGCGACCGCGGTAGACGACCAGAACCCGCGGTCCACCACCCCGAAGAGCGGCGGCGGCAGCCAAACTACCCTGTCCCGCGGCATACCCCTGGCCGGCCCCGTCCCAGTAGATCCCAGATACGCCACGGCCGGCAGTTACCTGGGGCACGCGCACCAACACAACGTCATGCACCACCCGCTGGCCAACGGTTCCGTCATCAGCGATTACGCGGACCCGCTCAACTACGTCAGATACGCCAACAACCATCACACCGTGAGTGTTCTTTAAAATAATATTGCAATTTATTATTAAATAATAATATTATATTATGGTCCCTCCTATCATGCTGTCATCGTGGGTAGACAGTAAAATCTCGACTCTCGAGGATTAGCTGGTTATATTTGGCTGTTTTTAGTCAGGAATAATCAGGACCCGCTGCTTGAATACGTATTTTATTATAATATAATCCTAATAAGTCTACCATCAAAATGTAAAAATTCATTTTTTTTTTTATTTTTTTATTTAAAAATACACGAAACGGGGAGAAAATTCCCTTTTTAAAATGCCATTATATTTTGTGTTTTTCTCTAAATTATTACTATTATATTCGTTTTTTCATTTGTGTACTTAAACTGGTATACTCGTGACATTATTATTATTATAACCAAAATACGACATCACAAAGCCACACTATCGAAACACACAATCCATTATTGGTCAATTTCTCTTTTCGGTAGGATTTTACCACAAATCTAGTCACCTGTGAGTCACTCGGATAATTGAACATGAATAAGGATTCACGTGTTTTTGTTCACGTGTACTTAACTATAATATAATATCAATAATTGCCGTCAAAATATAATAACTAAAAATAAATATTTCAAAAGCAGTATATTATCGTAAAAAGAAACGAAAGGACGGATGAAGCGAATGCTTTGAACTCAAAATAAATAACTGATCCCCGTTGAGTAGAAACTAAAAACCTAACCATTGAAGTATACTATAATAAATGCATTGAAAATAAAATTCCACTAGTAATAATAAACGCGTATATTTTTTAAAGTACAACCAATACTTGTATTACTGATGTTGTAAATTGTATTATAATTTTGTACTGATCAACAGACGGTATACATCTATAATATTAAGCTATCACACGATGTTTGCCCTTTTCCCTCACAACTGAATAGTTTGATCTTTTTTATTTGCAATATTAAAATTTTTGTTTTTCGCTATTAATGAAATATTTTAGATCTAATAGTTTTAGCGTTAAAAAATCAGTTCTATTTTAGAGTCTGTTTATCTCACGCGAGTTTTCCATTGGATTTTTAACTTAAAGAAAATGTGTGTATTTTCCACTGTTTGAACTTTTTTTTAAAAGCCGTTATTATACATAGTATTTTTGTACAGAATTTAATTTTTGATGTGGTATTTATTTTACATACTCATGGATGGTAAAATTTTCGCATTTCATCACTCATCTCGCCGCTTGTTTCAAAATCTAAACATTGATTTTTTTGTTAGTTAATATAACGATATATTCAATATTGTCTTAAACAATGATAGGATTTTTACTAGAAATATATAATTTTAGTATTTTAATTATAATAGGCACAGTAAAACTTAAGGATATTTAGTATTAGGTATTTTAGTTGTTTAGTTAAAAAAATATTAATTTGAAAAAATGCATTATTCCAAAACGAAACGAGAGTGAGCGTGCTTGGCGGATCGGCCTGTGCACAATATTATACATGTTGAATTATTGTGACGACGGGTGAATGATTGTTCATACACTAGTTATAACAATATAACATATTATAATATTATGCAATGCTAGTCCAAACACGCAACATCGTCGTTTTATTATGTATTTCAACATTTCATTCCTGAATAACATAAGTACATAACCCTAACAATTAAGAACGAAAAATAAAATAAAATATGTAGATACACGTGTATGTGTGTGTGTGTGAGTGTATGTCGGTTTTTTAACGAGTCGATACGGTTAAAACGTAATCTCAGATCGTATTGTGATACGATTATAAACAGTATATAACATTACAAAATGTATTTTATATACACAACATTATAAATTATAATTATTAAGTAGCAAACATATTACTTCCTCGAAGGAAGTGGATTTCCTTATTCCCCCTCCCCGTCCCAACGCCATATGGGACTACTAATAACATTGCACCAGATATAATATAACAATAACGAGTTAAAACGATTAATCAAGCTACGGTATGCAGAATAATTAACGAAACGTCAGCGGTGTTGAGAAATATTCTTTTCCGCGTCACTTGTACCTACAATACACAAAACTCAACACTTAACCACGACTATTAAATTGTCTCCCCACATATTTGCAGCAAAATGGGGTTAAGTCGCACCTATTCCATTAGTTTAAAGGGTTAATACTACTCAAACTATGACATGTATACACACAGTATAAACCTATACATATTATATTATTATTTATATAATATATAGGTAGTTATATTTCTGATTTTATTGTTATGTTATATGCTATTATTAATACGTGTATAAATCTACTTGAGTTTGAATCGAAATATACTTTTTTTAGCTTCGAGGAATAATGTACCAAAGACATTGATTTCTTTACACAAAAAGCGGATCATATAGTATTGATGAGTTCAATTTTGAAACTTTGTTTTACTTGTTTTTATTTTTTCGGTCAGTTTGGATCTTTTTGTAGCTATTAAGGTGTTTTAAACAAT
This sequence comes from Aphis gossypii, assembly GCF_020184175.1. Taxonomy (NCBI): domain Eukaryota; kingdom Metazoa; phylum Arthropoda; class Insecta; order Hemiptera; family Aphididae; genus Aphis; species Aphis gossypii. The sequence continues at coordinate 61,180,290 of NC_065533.1, forward strand.
TTACGTCAATGGATATTCATTCTTATTTCTTACTCCTTAAACTCTTCACCTTACAATACGTAATATACTTGTTTGTAACATTTTATAATTAAGTAGGACCAAAGTCATATTACCGTGGCTTATTATAATATATTAATTTATTTCTTGTAATATTAGGATTCAATATTATATAACGTTATAATATCGCTGTCGCATGCACATTGCACATACTTATCTGACGAGAGATAATATGACTTAGAGTTAATATACACGTAGGACGACATGACGTATACTCGATGATATGTACAGAGTACATATGCACCTCTCATAGAAGACCCGGAAGGGACAAGTTCAAAACTCTAACGGTTCGTCGATACAAACGTCAGACGGTCTTAAGATTGCTAGTTATAGTTGGTTTTAGTATCCATAACTATTTCGAGAAACTAATTAATTGTTTCTGGGTGGGCCGCTCTAGAATCGTATCAGTCAATTTATAATTTGATCTTTGGAAAATGGAAATGCGCAGGATAGTTTCGATTTGCAATTTTCACAATTTTAATATTTGACTTATAAATTCTTGGTGGTTAATCAAATACTCATCAACGTCGGAGGCGTCGTGTAATGGATAGCATAGGTTGGAAAATATTCATCAACATTACTATTTTATGACTATGTATACTCTCTCCGCTAGCGTTTCAAAGTCTGAAACAATACCGCTGTGACCGTATTTAAACGTCGATCCGACAACAAATGTTATCGTTAAAGGTATATAATGACGCGTGACGTCCACTTAATTAGTACTATGCGTGTTGTACGTGTGAATGTGTTGTGTTGTGTAGGTTGGTCGATTTTTATTTTAAGGGTGGTTTTTTTTTTTATTTCGACGACTGGACCTATAAATAAGCCAGACAAAATTACACTTACTTTCTAACCAGACGCAACCTGCAGACTGCAGTGGTCCGATTAAAATTCTGTAGAAATGATTTCCTAATGATTTATTTTCGTGTACACTGCATCTGTGACGTTTACATCGCAGAAATCGTTGTTCGGAATTTTAATTTTAGAAACACTACATCACAATAACACTAAATGTAATGCTTAAAATTTGAACATTTATTTATTATTTCCAAATAAAAAAATAGAACAATTAAGTGTTATTTAAAAGGACAGTATATACACCCTACTTTATTTATTTATTAGAAGTGCAAAAATTAGTATATTGTATTTAGAGCAGAAATACACCTTTGGACAACTTACTGCAGTGAGCACTCTATTTTGTCGTTCAGCGTTCTAATAAAGTAGTGTTTAAGGAAAAGCATTAGTTACACAATTTAAAGCAAATGATATTTTATAGTTTATGATACTTATCCACAGTTTTCCGAAATAGTTCGTAACCACCAGAACTATAATAGCCGTATAAGAAGAAGTAATAAAAAGTCATATTTTTTTACGGACTTGTAAGTTCCTCAAAAAGACTATATCATCTTTCTATTTAATAATAACATATAGTGCTTGACTTTAAAATCTCACTACAATCTCTCGTTAACAATAATATGATAATAGCTGATCAACGTCACAATATTTTTATTCGTGAACGCAAACCAACTATAAAATAAAATAATACGCATAGTAATAATATGTTTCAATTTTAAAATTTCGTAAGAGTTGTCGAACATCTCGATATAAACGTTCTCTTTAATCGAAAATCCGTTAGCACAACAACGCCTGTATTGAAAATGTATTAAAATAATAATATAATCGCTTAGGACTGCACTCAAATGTTTTTTGGCGCGCAATTATTGAAATCGCATCATTGCGACGTGATGAGTTTCGTCGGGCTTAAAATATATACGTCTAAATACACATCGTCACTAACGCCGATCGCGCATAATGGAGGTTGATCAAATGTACCGTTTGAATTTCATAGAAAATGTTATTAAATAAATAGATATGCCATCGGCGCATATACTATATTATTAAAATAAATTGTATATGGGTAATATTAATATCGAATGTACTTACACGAAATCGTGTACAAAGCCTATATAAATGCATTTGGAAGTTTGGAACCGGAACGAGAGTATATATTAATTAATATATTATCGAATTATCGCATTCGCTCATTATATAATATCGTTTCATCGAAGATTCAGTCTAATATAATTCCATTCCGGGATTTTCACGAACAGTCGACCAAATACCTATATATTACGACTAATGAACGCAATAATTATAAAATGAAAATTTTATTCTACGCGATTCGTGGAGGATAACAACACTTCTATTCACTTTCTAATCACAGCAGATCTATCTTTATTATTCATACCTATATAACATCATGTTCAGATCGATTGTTATTAAAGGTTAGCAATGGAGTTAATATTGAAATAAATCGACTTGAGCTATCAGTAATTATTGCAGTTGGTTAATAGTTAACAAATAACTCACTCTGAGAGTTTAAAGTTGATGCGAAGAAAAATGTTAAACCTACTCGTCCTATTTATTGTGTATAAATAATTTAGTTTCTCAATACTACGAATAAAGCTTAAGTGGTCGTTTTCCACACGAAAGCGTTTCTCTATATAATCTCATAATAAATTACACAACAACAAACTATATGGTACCAACATGGGAATATGGGATCTAACAGTTACTTTGAACTAATATTCAAGATACGTACATTAAAGATTTTCAATTTCAATTTTTTTCAAAATGTCATTATAATAATATTACCTATTTCAAACACCCTTAAAAAGGTACTGTGTGGTGAACACATAATGACACAATTTTTTT